>NC_060139.1:950580282-950880531 GCF_021461385.2 Schistocerca piceifrons
TAATTGAGAGCACTTCCTCTGCCTACACTTGCGTTAAGACGTTATCTGAACTCCGTCATTGTGGCTGGGAATTCGCGTTTCTCGCCTATAGAACACAGAGAGGAGAAAACAGTATTCGAGTATATTAGTCAGAGGACCGCCTTCTGCCGTCCTAGTGTTTGAAAGAGTTTATTTGTGGCTGGAGTTCTTCCACCGTCGCAGACGAGTACGAGAACCATCACTTCGACGCACCGGACGCAGTACATACGGTGATATCGCAAATTGCTTCGGCTTATTAGGGCTGTAAAAGCTAAACAGCTGTGATCACCTTAGTTTATTTCCACTGATGTTCCACACCACCGTAGAGCATATTTGAAAGTAGTGTCTTATAGTGTTTAGTACGTAGATGATGTCAGTTGTTTCGCGTTATTGATACTAGATCGCGCAGTCATAATAAGGCACAGAGTTGGGAAATTGATTAGTAATTTTACTTAGGAAATGTGAAATTTGTAATATAAAGGCTTCTTTAATCCACAATAAATATATAAGTAGGAACAACGTTTATCATTTAGTATGATTAGTTGCCTTTATCATTCATTATGTTTAGATTGCAATTTATAGAATTAAGACATCCTTAAGATCTGCTTCAGGGGGTAATCAGACAGGGCTAAATCTTAATTTTAGCGTCTTGCAATATGGGATGCCCTATGCATCTAGCTCCAACTACCATTCCGCGTTCAAAGTTTATTAATTCCCGTCTAGCAGCTGTAATCACGTCGGAAAACCGTCCACACGGGTCACCTGAGTACAAGTGACACCTTCGCCAACGCACTGCCCTTTTACAACTTGTGTGTATCTTGCGAGTGTCGGAAGTTCCATGCGGCTTTTCGGGGATGATGATGTAGAAATTGCAGCATTAGAAAATTGCAGTGAAATGCAGGAAGATCTGCAGAGGATAGCCACTTGGTGCAGGGAGTGGCAACTGACCCTCAACATAGACAAATGTAATGTATTGCGGATACATAGAAAGAAGGATCCTTTACTGTATGATTATATGATAGCGGAACAAACACTGGTAGCAGTTACTTCTGTAAAATATCTAGGAGTAAGCGTGCGGAACAATTTGAAGTGGAATGATCATATGAAATTAATGGTTGGAAAGGCGGGTGCCGTTGGGAGACTCCTTAGAAAATGTAGTCCATCAACAAAGGAGGTGGCTTACAAAACACCCGCTCGACCTATACTTGAGTGTTGCTCACCAGTGTGGGATCCGTACCAGGTCGGGTTGACAGAGGAGATAGAGAAGATCCAAAGAAGAGCGGCGCGTTTCGTCACAGGGTTATTTGGTAAGCGTGATAACTTTACGGAGATGTTTAGCAAACTCAACTGGCAGACTCTACAAAAGAGGCGCTCTGCCCAGGTTTCGAGAGAGTGCGTTTCTGGATGAGGTATCGAATATATTGCTTCCCCCTACGTATACCTCCCGAGGGGGCCACGAATGTAAAATTAGAGAGATTCGAGCGCGCACGGAGGTTTTCCGGCAGTCGTTCTTACCGCGAACCATACGCGACTGGAACAGGAAAGGGAGGTAATGACAGTGGCACGTAAAGTGCCCTCCGCCACACACCGTTGGGTGGCTTGCGGAGTGTAGATGCCTGGCGCGTTCGTTTCTTTCGGCACGCGCATGCACAACGCACGGTCCGTATCGACCTCTCGCAGCAGGCTGCCGTGTTGAACACGTCGCTCCTGCTGCGAGCTGACTGCGTTATAGCCCGCCACACCTCCCACCTACGCCTGTCCGTCACCCGCACAGTGGCGGCGTGGCGTTTATATGACGCACGTAATTCGGCAGTGTAGTGGCCTGAAGTGGCCCATTCCACTTTCTGTCCAGCCTTACAGCGCTGTCGGCTTTCGCGCCAATTACTGTTTGTGAAGCGTAGGTACAATTTACAGCAACATTCGCTTTTATAACCCACAGTCTGCAGGTTAATAGGGACTGTACGTCAGTGATGTTGCTTCGGTCGTCATCCATAAGGTAGATTGCTTTTTCCCATTCCTGTCACTTGCCAGTTGTCTATCCTCTCAACCTAACTGCTACATTGTTCTGTACTCGAATCTAGGTCTTCTCCTTGTGTTCTTCCCCTCTAAGATTCCTTAACAACCCTTTATGTCGTAATACCCTGGCACTTTAATGTGACCACCTGTCAGAAGCCTGAATATCCACCTTCTGCAAAAATGGTTTAAATGGCTCTGAGCACAATGGGGCTTAACATCTGAGGTCATCAGTTCCCTAGAACGTAGAACTACTTAAACCGAACTAACCTAAGGACATCACACACATCCATGCCCAAGGTAGGATTCGAACCTGCGACCGTAGCAGTCGCGCTCTTCTGGACTGAAGCGCCTGGAACCGCTCCGTCACAGCGGCCGGCCCACCTTCTGCAACGCGAAACGCTGTGAACGGGGCAGGAAGACTGTTAGTGAGGGTCTGTAAGGTGTGGTGTTTCAAAATACTAATCTGGAAACATCGCGTTTCTTTACCGCTTGAGCGACGCGAGGTAAGAAATGTTAATATATATACAGGGTTATTACAAACGATTGAAGCGATTTCAGAGCTCTACAATAACTTTATTATTTGAGATATTTTCACAATGCTTTGCACACACATACAAAAACTCAAAAAGTTGTTTTAGGCATTCACAAATGTTCGATATGTGCCCCTTTAGTGATTCGGCAGACATCAAGCCGATAATCAAGTTTTTCCCACACTCGGCGCAGCATGTCCCCATCAATGAGTTCGAAAGTGTCGTTGATGCGAGCTCGCAGTTCTGGCACGTTTCTTGGTAGAGGAGGTTTAAACACTGAATCTTTCACATAACCCCACAGAAAGAAATCGCATGGGGTTAAGTTGGGAGAGCGTGGAGGCCATGACATGAATTGCTGATCATGATCTCCACCACGACCGATCCATCGGTTTTCCAATCTCCTGTTTGAGAAATGCCGAACATCATGATGGAAGTGCGGTGGAGCACCATCCTGTTGAATGATGAAGTCGGCGCTGTCGGTCTCCAGTTGTGGCATGAGCCAATTTTCCAGCATGTCCAGATACACGTGTCCTGTAACGTTTTTGTCGCAGAAGAAAAAGGGGCTGTAAACTTTAAACCGTGAGACTGCACAAAACACGTTAACTTTTGGTGAATTGCGAATTTGCTGCACGAATGCATGAGGATTCTCTACCGCCCAGATTCGCACATTGTCTGTTCACTTCACCATTAAGAAAAAAATGTTGCTTCATCACTGAAAACAAATTTCGCTCTGAACGCATC
Organism: Schistocerca piceifrons; assembly: GCF_021461385.2. NCBI lineage: Eukaryota > Metazoa > Arthropoda > Insecta > Orthoptera > Acrididae > Schistocerca > Schistocerca piceifrons. The sequence continues at coordinate 950,583,588 of NC_060139.1, forward strand.
CTCTTCCATGAGCTGTTGCAACCGCGCCGAAAATTCAAAGCGTTTGACTTTGTCATCTGGTGTCAGGGCTTGTAGCAATTGTAAACGGTAAGGCTTCTGCTTTAGCCTTTTCCGTAAGATTTTCCAAACCGTCGGCTGTGGTACGTATAGCTCCCTGCTTGCTTTATTCGTCGACTTCCGCGGGCTACGCGTGAAACTTGCCCGCACGCGTTCAACCGTTTCTTCGCTCGCTGCATGCCGACCCGTTGATTTTCCCTTACAGAGGCATCCAGAAGCTTTAAACTGCGCATACCATCGCCGAATGGAGTTAGCAGTTGGTGGATCTTTGTTGAACTTCGTCCTAAAGTGTCGTTGCACTGTTATAACTGACTGATGTGAGTGCATTTCAAGCACGACATCTTTCTCGGCTCCTGTCGCCATTTTGTATCACTGCGCTCTCGAGCGCTCTGGCGGCAGAAACCTGAAGTGCGGCTTCAGCCGAACAAAACTTTATGAGTTTTTCTACGTATCTGTAGTGTGTCGTGACCATATGTCAATGAATGGAGCTACAGTGAATTTATGAAATCGCTTCAATCATTTGTAATAGCCCTGTATTTATTCATTCGTAGTATTTCAAGTGGAGACTTGCGATTTAAAAAGATGTTGCTTCTTTTCTTTCATGTCGAGCGTGGAAGCAAGATGATCCAGTGGGGACCCCAGGCGCGGCGGACGACGAGAGCTAACCACTATTGCATCGTAGTCACCGGCCGGCGGCTGGGACAACCGTTGAAACATCATGCTGATCATTATTTAAATACGTTCTATTTTCTTTTTTTTTATAAAATGAAGAGAAGATCAATGTTGAATGTGGAAGGATAAAGTTTGTAATTGGATGTCGATTGGTTATCCACTGTAAATAAATCTTCGAGTTGGAAGCTGCAACAGTCAGTTGACTCTATTGTTACGTCATGCAACGGAAATATTACTAATGTGTGAGATTACCAAGTTTTATTAAAATTCAAACTTCTTGAAGTGGTTCTGGCAGGGTTTTGTCGAGAGTGTGGACGATCTTCAATGGTTGACTGGTTTGAAGTTTTATTGGTGAGAGGTCGACACGTATTCATATTCTGAAAATAATCGATACTGTGAAGTGTGTTAGGATTCTCTTTTGAAACTTTATCGGCGATTGTGGTCGGCAGGATCGGTTTCAAAGTGGAATATTTCATTGAATGAGAACAGGATTGATTCTTTAGTGACATTAATTAATTATTTGAGGAAAAATCAGGAGATTTCGATTTATTCTGGCAAAGATATCAAGGAGTGTCAGACCGCACAACGAATATATAGACACTTTGTGACTTTGTTGAACTGTCATTTTTTTTTTTTACGACAAAACTTGTCTACAACAGGGACTGGTGAATTTTGCTGCGTCTCTCATTATCTTCTAGGTTGAACCCGCTACAGCTTAATGTTTTTCTTTATGGACTTATCAAGTAACTGGGAAAGAACTTATAATTTGATCTGTGGCGGACCGTCGATATTGGGTACACGGTTAGGCAGTTGTGAAGCCTGTTGGTTTGCAGATTGCCTTTCTTTCCCCTGCTGCAGACATCGTTGCTGAGTTGCTGCGACAGGATCGGCGGTTCAGCGCAAAGGTACTGACAGAGAAGTGGAACCATGTCGACTCCAGTGCCGTGCCATCTGCGCTAGCTGTCTCCGTTGAAGATCAATGGCGCGAGTAGCACGATGGAAGTAGTCCCACAGATTCCCGATTGGGTTTATATCCAAGGAATTTGATAGCCAGGGGAGTATAGTTAACTCATCCTGGTGCGCTATGAACCACGCACGTAGACAGCGAGCTGTGTGACACGTTACATTATGATGGTGGTGGATACCATCGTGCCAAGGATAAACGAACTGCATGTATCGATGAATATGGTCCCTAAGGATACACGCATACCTGTATTCATCATTATGTCTTCCAGAACGGCGGTATCACGCAGGGAATGCTACGAAAACATTCCCCAGAGTATATCCGTCGGCCTAGAACCTTCGAACGATTGTTTCGGGGTGTTTCCTTTAGAAGTTTCACGATCCACAGCCCAACAGCCATCTATCCAATGGAGCATAAAACGCGGATCATCTGAAAAGGCCACCTCTCGGCAGTCAGTGGACGACCAGTACTGTCGTGGAAATTGCAGTACTCTTTGCCAATGAACAGTAGTGAGTGTGAGTGCATGAACCATCTGGCCACAACGCAGGAGTCGACATGGCTGCACGTCCATGACGGTGCCTTCCAGTACCTCGCTGACAGGCCTCCTGCACATCTCTCAGCGATACGTGAGGCAGAAGGTCGGTTATTCAGGTTTCTGACAAGTGACCACATTAATGCTCCTGCACACGGTTGTTAAGGAATCGTAGATGGGAAGAACACAAGGAGAAGACCTAGATACGACGCCCTGAACGATTGTTGAGGAAACACTGTTGATATCCTCTTGGTTCATCTGGGCAGACAGACATCAGGTGCATGTCTTTTCGCCCGTACACATATCTACAGCCGTCGATCACCCTTGTCATCTATGGCCCGTAGTGCACCACAGTTCCCTCGGCACGGGTTTTTCATAGCGCCATTTTGGCATACACGGTATACTTCAATCGTTCGAATGGCTCTAAGCACAATGGGACTTAATATCTGAGATCATTAGTCCCCTAGACTTAGAACTACTTAAACCTAACTAACCGAAGGACATCGCACATCCATGCCCGAGGCCCGATTCGAACTTGCGACCGTAGCAGCCACGTGGTTCCGGACTGAAGCGCCTAGAACTGCTCGGCAACAGCGGCCGCCGGTCGTAAGCAGCTCAACTGAATTGCCACATACACTGAAGTGCCAAAGAAACTGCGATAGGCATGCGTATTCAAATACAGAGATATGTAAACAGCATACGGCGCTGCGGTCGGCAAGTGTCTGCCAAGTGTTAGATCGGTTACTGTTGCTACAGTGACAGGTTATGGACGATGAGACACAGCATCTCCATGGTAGCGATGAAGTGGGGATTTTCCCGTGTGATCATTTAATGAGTGTACCGTTAATACCAGAAATCCGTTAAAACATCTAATCTCCGACAACGCTGCGGCCGGAAAAAGATCCTGGAAGAACGGGACCAACGACGCCTGAACAGAATCGTTCAACGTGACAGAAGCACAACCCTTCCACAAACTGCTGCAGATTTCAATGCTGGGTTATCAGTAAGTGTCAGCATGTGAACCATTCAACGAAACTTCATTGATAAGGGCTCGTTTACCCCTGATGAATACCCGACACAAAGCTTTACGCCTCGGCTGGTCCCGTCAACACCGACATTGGACGAGTCTCGTTTCAAATTGTACCGAGAGGATGGACATTACGGGTATGGAGACAACCTCATGAATTCATGTTCCCTGCATGTCAGCAGGGGACTGTTCAAGCCGGTGGAGCCTCTGTAATGGTGTGGGTCGTGTGCAACTGGAGTGATACGGGACTTCTGATTCGTCTAGATGCGACTGCGGCATGTGACACGTACGTCATCATATTGTCTGATCACCTGCATCCATTCATGTCCATTGTACATTCCGACGGACTTGGGCAATTCCAGCGGGCCGATACGACACCCAACATGTCCAGAATTGCTACACAATGGCTCCAATAACACTCTTCGGAGTTTAAACACTTCTGCTGGCCACCAAAACTGAACATTATTGAGCGCATCTGGGATGCCCTGCTACGTGCTGTTCAGAAGAGATCTCCACCCCCATCGTACGTTTACTCATTCATGGACAGCCCTGCAGGATTCATGGTGCCAGTTCCCTGCAGCACTATTTCAGACATTAGTGAAGTCCATGCCACGTCGTGTTGCGGCAATGATGCGTGCTTGCCAGGGCCCTAAACGGTATTAGCCAGGTGTATCAGTTTCTTTAGCTCTTCAATGTATAATGTCGTTTCATAGCGAATATGCAGTACCCGTCGTTTATGCGAATTGAGAATTCTCATCCCTTGTTTCTGTCAATCCCATTCATCTTAAAGGATTATAACAACAGATCTCTAGACAATCTCTTTCTGTGCAAACGACCACTGGACCTGCAAATGTCGTTTACACCACTGTAATATTTCTGGTTTAGTCAGTCATCATATTAGACTCCAAGAAGCTGTTCCCAGAGCAGTGTAGATGCAAGAAGTATATAGATGACGAAATGTGGTGTGAGGTACCTGTGGCAGATGTTAGATTCGGTACCAATCCCGTGAGAAAGGCCGCCTTCATAATGCTACTGCTCTGTGATTGGCTGCTGTATTCGGAGCAAGGGCGCCAAAACGTTAAAGTATAGTTATTATTATTAGTTAAACTACTCATTGGAATGACTTCACTTTTTAATATAAATATCTCTGAACAGCTGACTATCAATCAGTCATTTTAGAATTATTAAAAACAATTTAAATCTATAACAAAAAAGTGAAGAAACTGCAGACGTTGCACTTCAGAAGCGTTCGGGTCACGCCTTTTCTGGTATGGCACGCGAAGTGTTTCGGGCTGTTCGTCACTCTGGATAAGGCAGTCGAGAAGAACAGACATGTTGTCTGCCGTAGGATGTGTTTCCAATTTTTATTTAAGTTCCTGTCCGTCACTCTGGATTAGGCAGTCGAGACGTACAGTCATAATGTCTGTGGCAGGATGTGTTTGCCAGTATCCAGTATTGGCTCTGAGCACTATGGGACTTAACATCTATGGTCATGAGTCCCCTAGAACTTAGAACTACTTAAACCTAACTAACCTACGGACATCACACAACACCCAGTCATCACGAGGCAGAGAAAGTATCCAGTATTAAAAGATTCACTCCGGTAGTCATGAGGCACAGACACGTGCCACACATAGTGTAAAGATACATTTTCGTAAACATTGTGTTTGATCATGTACTTTGCTGTATCAGAAGGTGTTGTATTAAGATTATGTAGTCTTCTCGTGTGGCTACATTAAAATCCGCGAGTGGCATCCCAAAGAAGTTATACATTATTTCAGAACAGAACCTCGCTAAAAGTCAGTTTCAGCCTCAAGATACAGAACCTTCGAACTGCGTGCTGTTTCACTGCACTGGGGACACCAACTTGAAGACAGCAGGTTAGTGAACTATAACAGAAGCTTCGTATTCTACACAGTGCAGTGGAAACATCTAGGCGCCTCACGTGTACTGAATGCACAGAACAAATGTGCTCAGTGGCACGTCATCTGCAGTAATGCACAGGAGGTAAAGGAGGATGATCGTTACTAACACCAACAACCAATTCATTCTTCCTTTCTTGATGTACCACGATAAAATAGTGAAGGGTAAACAGCGCTGACAACACTATTCTGCCTAACTCAGAGAGTTGTGCCAACCGAAAAACGTAGCACCGCAATGCGAAATGAAATGTGGCGGTGTTGCGGGTACTTCGGAGTAAGACGAACCAAAGCCGAGTAACAAGCCGGGCCAAGCTCAGTCGCGGCCAGCACCCACTGTACGCCTGTAGTTCGGCACGCCTTGGACAGCCCTGGTCTACAAGCTGACTAGTCCCATGTTGTTGTTGTTGTTGTTTTTGGTTTTGTTGTTGTTGTTGTGGTATTCAGTCCTGAGACTGGTTTCATGCAGCTCTCCATGCTACTCGATCCTGTGCAAGCTTCTTCATCTCCCAGTACTTACTGCAACCTACATCCTTCTCAATCTGCTTAGTGTATTCATCTCTTGGTCTCCCTCTACGATTTTTACCCTCCACATTGCCTTCCAACGCTAAATTTGTAATCCCTTGATGCCTCAAAAAATGTCCTACCAACCGGTCCCTTCTTCTTGTCAAGTTGTGCCACAAACTCCTCTTCTCCCCAATTCTATTCAATACCTCCTCATTAGCTATGTGATCTACCCATCTAATCTTCAGCATTCTTCTGTAGCACCACATTTCGAAAGCTTCTATTCTCTTCTTGTCTAAACTATTTATCGTCCATGTTTCACTTTCATACATGGCTACACTCCATACAAATACTTTCAGAAACGACTTCCTGACACTTAAATCTATACTCGATGTTCACAAATTTCTCTTCTTCAGAAACGCTTTCCTTGCCATTGCCAGTCTACATTTTATATCCTCTCTACTTCGACCATCATCAGTTATTTTGCTCCCCAAATAGCTAAACTTCTTACCTACTTTAAGTGTCTCATTTCCTAATCTAATTCCCTCAGCATCACCCGACTTAATTCGACCACATTCCATTATCCTCGGTTTGCTTTTGTTGATGTTCATCTTATACCCTCCTTTCAAGACACTGTACATTCCGTTCAACTCCTCTTCCAAGTCCCTTGCTGTCTCTGACAGAATTAGAATGTCATCGGCGAACCTCAAAGATTTTATTTCTTCTCCATGGATTTTAATACCTACTCCGAACTTTTCTTTTGTTTCCTTTATTATTTGCTCAATATACAGATTGAATAACATCGCGGATAGGCTACAACCCTGTCTCACTCCCTTCCCAACCACTGCTTCCCTTTCATGCTCCTCGACTCTTATAACTGCCATCTGCTTTCTGTACAAATTGTAAATAGCCTTTCGCTCCCTGTATTTTACCCCTGCCACCTTCAGAATTTGAAAGAGAGTATTCCAATCAACATTGTCAAAAGCTAAGTCTACAAATGATAGAAACGTAGGTTTGCCTTTCCTTACTCTTCCTTAAAAGACAAGTTCAAATGGTTCAAATGGCTCTGAGCACTATGGGACTCAACTGCTAAGGTCATTAGTCCCCTAGAACTTAGAACTAGTTAAACCTAACTAACCTGCCCGAGGCAGGATTCGAACCTGCGACCGTAGCGGTCTTGCGGTTCCAGACTGCAGCGCCTTTAACCGCACGGCCACTTCGGCCGGCAAAAGACAAGTCGTAGGATCAGTATTACCTCACGTGTTGCAACATTTCTACGGAATCGAAACTGATCTTCCCCGAGGTCGGCTTCTACTAGTTTTTCCATTCGTCTGTAAAGAAATCACATTAGTATTTTGCAGCTGTAACTTATTAAACTGATAGTTCGGTAATTTTCACATCTGTCAGCACCTGCTTTGTTTGGGATTGGAATTATTATATTCTTCTTGAAGTCTGAGGGTATTTCGCCTGTCTCGTACATCTTGCTCACCACATGGTAGAGTTTTGTCAGGACTGGCTCTCCCAAGGCCGTCAGTAGTTCTAATGGAATGTTGTCTACTCCGGGGGTCTTGTTTCGACTCAGGTCTTTCAGTGCTCTGTCAAACTCTTCACGCAGTATCGTATCTCCCATTTCATCTTCATCTACATCCTCTTCCATTTCCATAATATTGTCCTCAAGTACATCGCCCTTGTATAGACCTTCTATATACTCCTTCCACCTTTCTACTTTCCCTTCTTTGCTTAGAACTGGGTTTCCATCTGAGCTCTTGATATTCATACAAGTGGTTTTCTTTTCTCCAAAGGTCTCTCTAATTTCCCTGTAGGCAGTATCTATCTTACCCTTAGTGAGATAAGCCTCTACATCCTTACAGTTATGCTCTAGTCCCATACTAGTGCTAAATATGAGAAAGGCGAACAAACGAAGCTCGGAGGCTGCCCCTGGGAAGACTATTTGTTTATCATCAATCTCACAGGTGGAGCGAGGCCATCGATACGGAAACAATGGGTCAGCCTTCTCGGCTACTGCTAGCACGGCCGGAGGCGGGGATGCTTCCGTATTCATGGGGGCTCCCTTCCGCGGCGCGACTGCCTTATCGATAGGGGCGAACCGGCGACCGGGCCAGGCACGCCCATTTCTCAACCCGCGCCAGGCTGCGCAGAGCCGCACAATGAAGAGCTGATACAAGGGGCACCGCCCGACAGAACAAATAACTTCGGAGAAACTCGCAAGCTTTTTCGCGGGCCGCCACGTGCTCTGAGGCCGCTAATCTTTCTTCTATACCGTGCTACAGCGAACAGTTCGCCAAACAATTTACAGATTAAATACTAACCGCTTTCTTCATATTCTGTCTTAAATACGCAAACCGAAATTCTGAGACACCTCGTAACTCATTCATACCCATGGTTTCAGGTATACCCTTGAGACAAAGCGTCTGACTCAAAATTACTCAGTGACAACGATTAAGTTTCGGTAACACAACGTGAAATGTGTCAGAAGCAAACAAATTAGTTAATATATCTAGAGGAGATTCTACAAGCTAGTAGACACCTAGAAAGAGACCACAAGGCAGTCGCACCATTTCTATTTTTTATACACTACTGGCCATTAAAATGGCTACACCACGATAACGTGCTACAGACGCGAAATTTAACCGACAGGAAGATGATGATGATGATGTGATATGCAAATGATTAGCTTTTCAGAGCATTCACACAAGGTTGGCGCCGGCGGCAACACCTACAACGTGCTGACATGAGGAAAGTTTCCAACCGATTTCTCATACACAAACAGCAGTTGACCGGCGTTGCCTGGTGAAATGTTGTTGTGATGCCTCGTGTAAGGAGGAGAAATGCGTACCATCACGTTTCCGACTTTGATAGCGGTCGGATTGTAGCCTATCGCGATTGTGGTTTATTGTATCGCGACATTTCTGCTCGCGTTTGTCGTGATCCAATGACTGTTTGCAGAATATACAGTCGATGGGTTCAGCAGGGTAATATGCAACGCCATGCTGGATCCCACGGCCTCGTATATCTGGCAGACGAGATGACAGGCATCTTATCCGCGTGGCTGTAACGGATCGTGCAGGCACATCTCGATCCCTGAGTCAGCAGATGGGAACGTTTGCAAAACAACAACCATCTGCACGAACCGTTCGATGACGTTTGCAGCAGCATGGTCTATCAGCTCGGAGACCATGGCTGCGGTTACCCATGACGCTGCATCGCAGACAGGAGTGCCTGAGATGGTGCAGTCGACCACGAACCTGGGTGCACGAATGACAAAACATTATTTTTTCCGAAGACTCCAGGTTATGTTTACAGCATCATGATGGTCAAAAAAATGGTTCAAATGGCACTGAGCACTATGGGACTCAACTACTGTGGTCATAAGCCCCCTAGAACTTAGAACTACTTAAACCTAACCAACCTAAGGACAGCACACAACACCCAGCCATCACGTCATGATGGTCCCATCCGTCTTTGGCGACATCGCGACGAACGCACATTGGAAGCGTGTATTCGTCATCGCCATACTGGCGTATCAACCGCCGTGATGGTATGGGATGCCATTGGTTACACGTCTCAGTCACCTCTTGTTCGCATTGACGGCACTTCGAACATTGCACGTTACATTTCAGGTGTGTTACGGCCCGTGGCTCTGACCTTCATTCGATCCCTGCGAAACCCTACATTTCAGCAGGATAATGCACGACCGCATGTTGCAGGTCCTGTACGGGCCTTTCTGGATTCAGAGAATGTTCGACTGCTGCCCCGGCCAGCACATTCCCCAGAACTCTGACCAACTGAAAACGTCTGGTCAACGGTGGCCGAGCAACTGGCTCGTCACAATACGCCAGTCACTACTCTTGATGAACTGTGGTATCGTGTTGAAGCTGCATTGGCAGCTGTACCTGTACACGCCATCCAAGCTTCGTTCGACTCAATGCCCAGGCGTATCAAGGCCATTATTACGGCCAGCGGTGGTTGTTCTGTGTACTGATTTCTCAGGATCTATGCACCCAAACTGCTTGAAAATGTAATCATATGTCAGTTATAGTATAATGTATTTGTCCAATGAATACCCGTTTATCATCTGGATTTCTTCTTTGTGTATCAGTTTTAATGGTCAGTAGTGTACTTACGGTACGTAAGTTCAGAACTCATAGATAACTCTCCCAAAGCAGTCCCATGCAACATTTAAAAATACTCGATCAAATCAACTTTGAAGTTTTGCGACCTTTTTCTTAATATGCTGAACTAGCAGAGCCGCTATGTGGTACAGTGTCTGCCTGCTGTGTAATAGGGCTGGTTTCAAATACTGGCAGAACAAAGTTTTTGAACGAAAGTGCACTTATGGTGCATTTAGATCAGGGCCAGTCACGGCGTGCCAAACCTCACATGTGCAGCGTGTACATGCCGCGGACGTCGCTTGGCCTGTCACTGGCTTTGCTCGGTCTTTCTCCGAACTACCCGGAACAGCGGACATTTGTTTAGAATATTGTTGTGCGAAATTTTTCGGTCGGCACAGCTCTCTGACTTCGGCAGAATCGTGGTATCAGCGCTGTTTAACTTTCGAAATTTATTCGTGGTATGAAGGACATTCACAGGTCCATTGGCTGTTTGCAGTAAAAGAGACATTCTACCGAGCTATCGTCGCAAGCCTTTAAAATGAATGGGAATGACAGAAGAGAGAAGAGAGGGACGAGACCTCTGAATTTGCTTAACGACAGGTACTGAATATTTGGTATGAAACGGCATTACAATACTATGACGAAGCAATCTGAAGATTTATTTGACAATGAAAGAACAAAAAATTACAACGATCGGCCGATGGGATTCACTGTTCTGTAAATAAAAAAATCACTTTGTGCTAAATCTGCATGCTTGGGGCACGTGAAGAAACCGATCGTACGAAGAGTAAAATTTCCGAAGTCGCGCGCATTATTCCCTAGCCAGCCGCAACCGTTTTCAATGGAACTGAACGAAGAGTATGAAGACTTCACATATTACTGCAAAGTACATTGGGTAATTCAAGGGGCATATCTGGAATAATTTGTCGTTTTCAAACTCGCTATTGTTGAATTTTTGCCAGCGGGCTTCCCGCATTTGTAACACCGATTCCCCTCAGATCGCCGAAGTTAAGCGCTGTTAGGTTTGGCTAGCACTTGGAAGGAAGATTGGGTTCAACGTTCCGTCGAGATCGAGGTCATTAGAGACGGAGCACGAGCTCCGATTCTGTCAGGGATGGGGAACGAAATAGGCCGTGCCCTTCCAGAGGAACAATCGCGGCATTTTCCTGGTGCGCTCTAGGCAAATCACGAGACACGTAGCTCTGGATGGCCGGACACTGGTTTGAACCGTCCTCCTCCCGACTGTGATAATCACTGCCTCACCTCGCTCGGTGCTAGAACTTGGACGGGAGTACAGATGTACACGAAATACTAAGAAAAACTGTTCATCATCACGGTCTGGATTCAGAAAATTATAAACTTTGAAAACGAAAATGGTTCAAATGGTTCTAAGCACTATGGGACTTAACATCTGAGGTCATCAGTCCCGTAGACGTAGAACTACTTAAACTTAACTAACCTAAAGACATCAAACACATCCATGCCCGAGGCAAGATTCGAACCTGCGACCGTAGCAGCAGCGGGTTTCCGGACTGAAGCGCCTAGAACCGCTCAACCACAGCGGCCGGCTTTCAAGCGAACTGGAGAGACTTATCCGCAGGGCAATCTAATAACCTGTAGCTTCACAACGGATCTAGTGCACTATTTCAAAGGATTCTTTCAAAGTGTTTCATTTGTGTGCTGTTTCACCGTTCTGTCGAAACAGTATGCAAATATTTAACAACGCGTGCCACTTGCAACGTGCGGAATAACTAACTAGCAAACCCCATTACGCTTCAAGTCACGAACTTGTTCCAGTAGGAATTGTACAGATCTTGGGAGAGAGCTCCTTACTTGGCTGTAACAAGCCTCCACTGAGAACAAAGAGAAACCCCTCGGCAAAAGGCATCTCTCGCAAACTTCACAGCTGTCCCTGAGATGCAAATCGAATCAGCATATAATATCGCTTAGAGGCACCAGTCGCTCCTTCTACTTGTGTGGAATTTTGTAAATTCGTTTAGTCGCGGAGCTCCTGAAATCCAGAGCTTTGCGGGTGGTGGTGGGGTAGGGGCGGGGGGGGGGGGGGGGGGGGGAACATAGGTCCCAAGTCAGGAAGATTACATTAATGTATTCTCCAAATCCCTCGTGCAAGATACGGTGAAGGAACTGGATTAAGTTACAGCAGGCGTACGGAAAAATGGGGCACTCAGAATGAGTATGAATTTCCGTTTAAGCCGATGAGAAGCAGCCCTCTTAAAATGTAATAAGCTTTCGTCCGTGGAGGACCGGAGCATAGCGTCTTTCTAAATGCTAAAGCTCGGCAAATTAAAAGGGCGTTACATACCGTAAAGTCGCCACCAGCAGTAATTATATTGTCAACGTGTCCAAAAGGCTAAATAATTGCTTAAATGCAGTTGTAGCTCTTGAGAAGTTCTTGCAATTCCCGTCGTAATCTAAGGATATCGGTGTCTTCGCTACAGTTAAGAAATTCAGGCAATGAACATTACTGTTAAAGATGAATTCCTGTTTTTGTTTTCTTCTCGTTTCAGAATTAGCAACGTAGAGACATAGATAAAGGAAGTACCAACACCAGGTTACAGCATTGGTAGCCAATATAGTGGAATCTCTGAAAGTGTTTTGTGTGCGATATTTATGCTTGACATTATTTGACAGTACAATGGTCGTTGTTAGTAATTTGTGTCCCTTTTCATAATTTGTGACCGATGCTATATTGCTGCAATCCTTTGTAGCTGTGATCGTATATAACAGAACCGCACAATTTATATTTTATCATTCACGAGATGTTCACGAGATAGTGTTCCAATTTAAGTGTGTTAGATTGACATCTCACAGTGCATTGTGATAACCTTAGTGATCGAAATAACAGGTAAATATTTATTGTTTTGTTTTGTTCCATCAGCAGCATATCTTTGTGCGTATGGCGTTCTTTGAACATTCACAACCTGTGGGGCATCTTCGTGGAACATTCAAGCAAAAATATCTTTCAACGTGTTTATTCAAATGGACTTTACAATTATTTATTTCGTATGTTATCCATAACTCTTACCACGATTTGGTGATAATCATTTGGGATAGAATTGACAGATACAATATTTAGTTTATTTTTATGCTGAGACTGTCTTTTTTTTCATTATTGTTGCATAATAAGTGCTTCAGATGATTCTCGAAAAACCTGACGGTCTTGAAAATGAGAATTACGGGCCAAGTAATGAGACTTGTAAATTCTGAAAAACCCGTACGAATGCATTTACAAAGTTAAAAACGTCATTAATAACAGATGAAAAATATTCTATAACTTTTTCCCTTAGTTACATTTCATGATAACAAAAAATATGCCCAATTTTCGACCACGTCACTCATTGATTTCATCACGTGATGAAGACACCGAGCCACATTGTCGAAATATTGTGCGTGGATGACACTGATATTTGGCAGAACATCCAATGTGTCAACAGATCGCTGGGACTGTGTGGATAATTACAATACATACGAACTTCAAGTTAAATTACTTGTTTTCTGCCGTACCAATCATAAATTTTAAATAACTTACCGAACAATTCTAATAAGGACCTGATATTAGGTACATTTAAGAAAATACACGAATAAGATATATTTATTACTTTCACCGATCAGTGTACGGTAGGTGACGCGAATAACTGTAAACTCAGGACTACTGAATGAGCCCAGAGTAATCAGTGACCATAATCTCGTGAGTTATACATGAGAAACAAAATCGTCTTTATGTGAAGAGAGAGTGACGCACAGGTATAACTACTAAGCAGTAAAGCTTCCAAATCGCATGCAATTACAGGGAAGTTAATTATTAATGGTGAATTAACAGTTAACAATGAAAGAAATCATCTGCAAATGAAAAATACAAACAATGAAAAGATTACCTTCCGCACCTAGAATTGAGAGCCCACCAGTGAAATTCCCGCACTCGAATCCTGACTAGAAAAATGAAAGATCCGCTCCAATGCACTCAAAAGGCACCCAACGAGCTTACAGAACAAAAAAACCTACCACAATAAAAGTCACATAGTAAAGACGAACTGCAAATAAAACTCCTGGGCCGTAAAAAAGGGCCCAAAAAATGCTGCGAAATTCCTTCAAATACGCCTGATAATGCTTCAGGTTTCAAATACGTAATCATAAAAAAAATGTGAAACTTACAAGAGAAGGAATAAATGTTGCTAGCTGCCGCACTCTAGTGTACACTTAGTGCTCCGTTATCAGACGAGTATTCGAATATGCTGGCCCTATATGTATGTCTCAGTACTGAACAAAACCCTCTCTGGATAGTAGCCCAAACAAGCCAGCCCACCAGCAAACAAGAACCACGACTGAAGTTTTAGAGATGTTCCCTTCAGAAGTTAAACGTCAGGGTTCTCAGATTTTCTCCCGTCCAAAGGAAGAAATTGAGATAACAACTCAAAGGAAGATTCCGAAGTGTCAATAAACGATATTGATAAAAATTGGTGGGTATGTAGAGGGGGCAAAATAACACATATGTACTTTTTTGTTCGTGCCCGATTTGAGTTTAAGTGGTAAAACGCACAACGAAAAGTAATTTGACATATTAGGTTTGTGGGCATCGAAAAGATGACATACAAAAATGTTTCTCATATAAAAGTTGATATGTAATTAATGATCTTGAAGACAGTATAAGCGAATTTTTTAATTTTGGAAATTACCCCATCACCATTAATTAGTTTGGAAAAATGAAACCATTTCTTACAGCATAAATTAAAGAAGATATCAAGCTACATACATGCACACGTAGTAAAGCCTGTTTCTGAAATACCATTTTTGGAAAAGACGCTACACACAGTGTGCTGTCGGAGTATTTTCAACACACCTGATTAAAATATAATTATCGTAGTTATTCTGTTTTCTTGTATTTGCTTTTTGTTTTAAATTGTTATTTTACTTTTTACATTCTTCCGTTTTGATTTTATATACCGTTTCACATATATGGTATTGTTAATTGAAAATACAAAGTAACTCATTATTATGACACAAAATTATTACAATAAAGATAATCTCTAAATAAACGCTTAAAACATAACGTTTTCTTATACTGCGCACATAAAACAATCGAAATTTCTCCACATGATGTACACTCCTGGAAATGGAAAAAAGAACACATTGACACCGGTGTGTCAGACCCACCATACTTGCTCCGGACACTGCGAGAGGGCTGTACAAGCAATGATCACACGCACGGCACAGCGGACACACCAGGAACCGCGGTGTTGGCCGTCGAATGGCGCTAGCTGCGCAGCATTTGTGCACCGCCGCCGTCAGTGTCAGCCAGTTTGCCGTGGCATACGGAGCTCCATCGCAGTCTTTAACACTGGTAGCATGCCGCGACAGCGTGGACGTGAACCGTATGTGCAGTTGACGGACTTTGAGCGAGGGCGTATAGTGGGCATGCGGGAGGCCGGGTGGACGTACCGCCGAATTGCTCAACACGAGGGGCGTTAGGTCTCCACAGTACATCGATGTTGACGCCAGTGGTCGGCGGAAGGTGCACGTGCCCGTTGACCTGGGAACGGACCGCAGCGACGCACGGATGCACGCCAAGACCGTAGGATCCTACGCAGTGCCGTAGGGGACCACACCGCCACTTCCCAGCAAATTAGGGACACTGTTGCTCCTGGGGTATCGGCGAGGACCATTCGCAACCATCTCCATGAAGCTGGGCTACGGTCCCGCACACCGTTAGGCCGTCTTCTGCTCACGCCCCAACATCGTGCAGCCCGCCTCCAGTGGTGTCGCGACAGGCGTGAATGGAGGGACGAATGGAGACGTGTCGTCTTCAGCGATGAGAGTCGCTTCTGCCTTGGTGCCAATGATGGTCGTATGCGTGTTTGACGCCGTGCAGGTGAGCGCCACAATCAGGACTGCATACGACCGAGGCACACAGGTCCTACACCCGGCATCATGGTGTTGGGAGCGATCTCCTACACTGGCCGTACACCACTGGTGATCGTCGAGGGGACACTGAATAGTGCACGGTACATCCAAACCGTCATCGAACCCATCGTTCTACCATTCCTAGACCGGCAAGGGAACTTGCTGTTCCAACAGGACAATGCACGTCCGCATGTATCCCGTGCCACCCAACGTGCTCTAGAAGGTGTAAGTCAACTACCCTGGCCAGCAAGATCTCCGGATCTGTCCCCCATTTAGCATGTTTGGGACTGGATGAAGCGTCGTCTCACGCGGTCTGCACGTCCAGCACGAACGCTGGTCCAACTGAGGCGCCAGGTGGAAATGGCATGGCAAGCCGTTCCACAGGACTACATCCAGCATCTCTACGATCGTCTCCATGGGAGAATAGCAGCCTGCATTGCTGCGAAAGGTGGATATGCACTGTACTAGTGCCGACATTGTGCATGCTCTGTTGCCTGTGTCTATGTGCCTGTGGTTCTGTCAGTGTGATCATGTGATGTATCTGACCCCAGGAATGTGTCAATAAAGTTTCCCCTTCCTGGGACAATGAATTCACGGTGTTCTTATTTCAATTTCCAGGAGTGTATATGATAGCGAACACAACATGAAACGACATTCAACAGGATTCCCAATTGTCGCAGGCGATCCAATACATCCTGATTTGTATCAGGAATATTTCACTACATTGTTAAGCTATGTCAAAAGAATTAATTCTGTACTAGTGACTGGAGCTTAAACATACTGTTTATCACTTGGAGATTGACATCACAATCATTCAACAGAACCAGATACAAAAATCTTCTCACAAAGTTCTTCCAATATCAAAATCTGCTCACGTCTCTCGATCGTACCTATTCGAAATTAATCAGTGGTAGTGGGGTATTCTACAAAATTTCAGATTATTTCAAACTTCGATTATATGTTTTGCAAGGACGTTAAAGTGACAAACATTCTTATATGCATCGTTTCCATGACACTACCTCCAAACCTAATATGCCAAATTATCTTTCGGGGTGTGTCTTCCCCCTTGAAACTGAAATAGGGCACATACAAAAAGATTCTATTACATTATTTTGCCGGCTCTACACACTCACGAAGTTTCATGAAGTTCGTTTATTGAATCTTGAGGATGTTCCCTTGCGAACATTACTCAACTAGAAACAAATAAAGAGATTCAAACCGCTCACTTATTGAAATCAGCGAAATTTGTAAAACGAATCGTTCCTCTCCAGAGGAAAGCATTGTTTCAAATGCTGGACCATGAACAAACAGAACGTTTAGATAGTCTTCCTCTTCTGCATTCAATATTATTTCTCTAGAGCAGCTTTCGTGAGTGATATTTGTCACACCTTGTACCAATTTTTCATCCACCTTATTTTTCTGCTTGCTGGAAAGTAGAGAAATTATCATAGCAGCAGAGTCTTTATTGTCCAACATTCCGGATCAGGGTACACTACCGGCCATTAAAATTGCTACACCAAGAAGAAATGCAGATGATAAACGGGTATTCATTGGACAAATACATTATACTACAACTGACATGTGATTACATTTTCACACAGTTTGGGTGCATAGATCCTGAGAAATCAGTAACCAGAACAACAACCTCTGGACGTAATAACGGCCTTGATACGCCTGGGCACTGAGTCAAACAGAGCTTGGATGGCGTGTACAGGTACAGCTGCCCATGCAGCTTCAGCACGATATCACAGTTGATCAAGAGTAGTGACTGGCGTATTGTGCCGAGCCAGTTGCTCGGCCACTACTGACCAGACGTTTTCAATTGGTGACAGACCTGGAGAATGTACTGGCCGAGCCAGCAGTCGAACACTTTCTGTATCCAGAAAGGCCCATACAGGACCTGCAACATGCGGTCGTGCATTATCCTGTTGAAATGTAGGGTTTCGCAGGGATCGAATGAAGGGTAGAGCCACGGGTCGTAACACATCTGAAATGTAACGTCCACTGTTCAAAGTGCCGTCAATGCGAACAAGAAGTGACCGAGACGTGTAACCAATGGCACCCCATACCATCACGCCGGGTTATACGCCAGTATGGCGATGACAAATACAAGCTTCCAACGTGCGCTCACCACGATGTCGCAAAACACGGATGCGACCATCATGACGCTGTAAGCAGAACCTGGATTCATCCGAAAAAATGACGTTTTGCCATTCGTGCACCCAGGTTCGTCGTTGAGTACACCATCGCAGACGCTCCTGTCTTTGATGCAGCGTCAAGGGTAACCGCAACCATGGTCTCCACGCTGATGCAAACGTCGTCCAACTATTCGTGCAGATGGTTGTCGTCTTGCAAACGTCCCCATCTGTTAACTCAGGGATCGAGACGTGGCTGCACGATCCGTTACAGCCATGCGGATAAGATGCCTGTCATCTCGACTGCTAGTGATACGAGGCCGTTGGGATCCAGCACGGCGTTCCGTATTACCCTCCTTAACCCACCGATTCAATATTCTAACAGTCATTGGATCTCGACCAACGCGAGCAGCAATGTCGCGATACGATAAACCGCAATCGCGATAGCCTACATTCCGACCTTTATCAAAGTCGGAAATGTAATGGTATGCATTTCTCCTCCTTACACGAGGTGTCACAACAACGTTTCACCAGGCATCGCCGGTCAACTGCTGTTTGTGTATGAGAAATCGGTTGGAAACATCCCTCAGTAGGCGTCGCCACCGGCGTCAACCTTGTGTGAATGCTCTGAAAAGCTAATCATCTGCATATCACAGCATCTTCTTCCTGTCGGTTAAATTTCGCGTCTGTAGCACGTCTTCTTCGTGGTGTAGCAATTTTAATGGCCAGTAGTGTATTATGGCAAATATTATTGACAATTTAACTGCCAATATTATACAGTAGGCTAGGGATAACATCAATAATATTGCACAATGTTAGTGCTAAATATTATTGACTGTTTACCGGCCTATTTAGTTGTGGTAGGGTCGGTGATCTTCGACAACTTCCACTAAACCGTGTGAAGTTTATTCAGCCGCTCTCTCGCACACCAGAGCATCAGTGAATGCCACGCGCTGGCAGTGTTGCAGGATGATACGCTTTGTGGCAGCGCGGCGCAGCTGCAGGGCTGAGGCGTCGCCACCGCCGCCGACGCGAGATTCACTTAGCGGCGTGGCTGCTGGCCTAGCCAGCGACTCCGCCTTCGCCATCGCCATCGCC
The DNA here is from genome assembly GCF_021461385.2 of Schistocerca piceifrons. NCBI lineage: Eukaryota > Metazoa > Arthropoda > Insecta > Orthoptera > Acrididae > Schistocerca > Schistocerca piceifrons. The sequence continues at coordinate 950,602,548 of NC_060139.1, forward strand.
AGCGGCAGCGTCTATCCTGGGCGTTTCTCGGGCTGTGCGCTCCGCTCCGAGCCGCCCTGCTACATCGATCGCCGGCGAACCCGATCGGTGGCCGGTGTTAATCGCGGGCCTCCGGGGGAAGGCCGTGCCACGCCACGCCACACCACGCCGGCCTGCGCTGGACTATCGTAACGCAGGGCGCGTGGGCTCTGCGCTACCCGCATATCACCGCGGCACAGACCTGACTGCTACCACACAGAATGTTAGGAGTGTAGGTCCAGAGATTGTCGCACTAGTTACTCAGTTCTCTGTGTTAGTACTTTATTCTCTACACGGTTCCCGTGAGATCACCGAAGTTGAGCGCCGTCGGGTGTGGTCGGCACTTGGATGGATGACCATCCAGGACGCCATGCGCTGTTGGCCTTTTTCGGGGTGCACTCAGCATCGTGATGCCAATTGAGGAGCTACTCGATCGCATAGGAGCGGCTTCGGTCAAGAATACAATCATAACGGCCGGGAGAGCGGTGTGCTGACCCCATGCCCATCCTATCCGCATCCTCAGCTGAGGATGACACGGCGGTTGGATGGTCCCGGTAGGCCAAATGGTTCAAATGGCTCTGAGCATTATGCGACTTAACTTCTGAGGTCATCAGTCCCCTACTTAAACCTAGCTAACCTAAGGACATCACACACATCCATGCCCGAGGCAATATTCGAACCTGTGACCGTAGCAGTCGCGCGTTTCGAGACTGTAGCGCCTAGAACCGTTCGGCCATTCCGGCTGGCAGAACGGAGCTATAATGAACGCAATAATGTGGACGCAAGAACAGGGTGATAAAACAAAATAAATTCAATCAAATTTAATTCACTCGTGGCTTGACGACGAAGTGTTTTTTTTTTTTTTTTTAAAGTCTTCCCACAAACACACCACATAATTTTCTACCTGATCTTTTTCTGCAGGATCATAACTGTGCCGTCAACTGTACTACACCTGTCAGTACCGACTTCCTGCTTCCCGTCCACGCGTCCTCACTTCGACACCAGGACTGCTGCCCAAGGGAAAGTAAACATTAATACACTGAAGCGCCAAAGAAGCTGGTATAGCCATGCGTGTTCAAAAACGGTGATACGTAAACAGGCAGAATAGGGCGCTGTGGTCGGCAACGCCTATGTAAGACGACAAGCGTCTGGCGCAGTTGTTAGATCGGTTACTGCTGTTACGATGGCAGGTTTTCAAGATTTAATAGAGTTTGAACATTGTGTTGTAATCGGCGCACGAGCGATGGGACACAGCATCTTCGAGGTAGCGATAAAGTGGAGGTTTTCCCGTACGACCATTTCAAGAGTGTACCGTGAATATCAGGAATCCGGTAAAACATCAAATCTCCGACATCACTGCGGTCGGAAGAGGATCCTGCAAGAATGCGGCCGACGACGAATGAAGATAAAGTGAATGGATTTGTGATTTCCTGTCAGAGAGGTCACAGTTCGTAGTAATTGACGGAAAATCGTTTAGTAAGACAGAAGTGATTTCCGGCGTTCCCCAAGGTAGCGTTATAGGCCCTTTGCTAATCCTTTTCTATATTAAAGATTTTGGAGGCAATCTGAGAAGCCGTCTTCAGTTGTTTGCAGATGACGCTGTCGTTTATCGGCTAATAAAGTGATCAGAAGACCAAAACAAACTGCAAAACGATTTAGAAAAGATATCTGAATGGTGCAAAAAGTGGCAGGGACCCTAAATAACGAAAAGTGTGAGGTCGTCCACATGAGTGCTAAAAGGAACTCGTTAAACTTCGGTTACACGATAAATCAGTTTAATCTAAAAGCCGTAAATTCATCTAAATACCTAGGTATTACAATTACGAACATCTTAAATTGGAAGGAACACACAGAAAATGTCGTGAGGAAGGCTAACCAAAGACTGCGTTTCATAGGCAGGACACTTGGAAAATGTAACAGACCTACTAAAGAGACTGCCTACACTACACTTGCCCGTCCTCTTTTAGAATACTGCTGCGCGGTGTGGGATCCTTACCAGATAGGACTGACTGAGTACATCGAAAAAGTTCAAAGAAGGGCAGCACGTTTTATATTATCGCGAAATATGGGAGAGAGTGTCACAGAAATGATACAGGATTCGGGCTGGAAGTCATTAAAAGAAAGGTGTTTTTCGTTGCGACGGAATCTTCTCACGAAATTCCAATCACCAACTTTCTCCTCCGAATGCGAAAATATTTTGTTGACATCGACCTACATAGGGAGGAACGATCACCAAGATAAAATAAGGGAAATCAGATCCCGTACGGGAAGATAAACATGTTCATTCTTTCCGCGCGCTATACGAGATTGGAATAAAAGAGAATTGTGAAGGTGGTTCGATGAACCCTCTGCCAGGCACTAAAATACGATTTGCAGAGTATCCATCCAGATGTAGATGAAAGTAACAGAAGTGCAACCCTTCTGCAAACTGCTGCACGTTTCAGTGCTGCGAGATCAATAGGTGGCAGCGTGCGAACCATTCAACGAAGCTTCATCGATATGGGCTTTCGCAGTCGAAGGCCCACTCATGTGTCCTTGATGACAGCACTGCACAAAGCTTTACGCCTCGCCTGGGCATGTCAACACCGACAGTGGACTACTGTTCACGACTGGAAAGATGTTACATGGTCAGACGAGTCTCGTTTCAAATTCTGTGGAGCGACTGGACGTGTACGGGTATAGAGACAACCTCACCAACCCATGGACCCTGGATTTCAGCAGGGGACTGTTCAAGCATGTGGAGGCTCTGTAATGGTGTAGGATGTGTGCAGTTGGAGTGATATGTGACCCCTGATTCGTCTACATACGACTCTGACAGGTCTGTCTCATCACCTGCATCCATTCACGTACATTGTGCATTCTGAAGGACTTGGGCAATTCCAGCAGGACAATGCGTCACTCGGACGTCCAGAATTGCTACAGAGTGACTCCAGGAACACTCTTCTGACTTCAAGCACTTCCGCTGGCCACCAAACTCCCCAGAAATGATCATTATTCAGCACCTCTATTATGCCTGGCAACGTGCCATTCAGAAGAGATCTCCACCCCCTCGTACTCTTACGGATTTATGGACAGTCCGGCACGACCTATGGTGTCAGTTCCCTCCAGCACTACTTCAGACATTAGTCGAGTCCATGCCACGTCGTGTTTCGGCACTCCTGCATGCTCGCGGGGGCCTACACTGTATGAGGCAGGTGTACCAGTTTCTTTAGCTCTTCAGTGTAGCTTGTGTGTGCCACGTCCACTTGGCGGCACTAATCAGCCTAAAAACACACTAATCTTAATATCTATAATTATTTATTAGTCTGAAAATGATCTACATCCTGATGCAATGTTGGTCAGTGTGTAGCGAAGCAGCCTACTCACGCCGTAGTAAATTCACATCAGTCTTTTCATTGTGTGCCAGCCAGTCCGCTGTAACTAGCTCTGACATCATAAATGTTGCGCAATACTTTAAAAATCAAGCAAATAACCTGAAACGGTTCTAGCATGTCAGGAGTAATACTAAATTAATATGTGCTGAATATCAGTTCGATAACTTTAACCATTTTCGAAATTTGGACGTTTTTCTGTAAAAATCATTGGCGCAACAGAAAAGAGCTAGAGACTTAAAAATTTATATTTAGATGCCTTTTTCATAATTATTTAATAGAAACAGTACTTTGGATCTCACAAATTAAAATTTTAGTTGAAATTCATGATTTTCTGGTTTTTCTCTTAAAAATTAAGGAAGCAAGATAGATTAAGTAGGCCAATAAATAAGGCTAGGATGTTTACATTTAAGTAGAATGGAGATCCGCTATAACCATAAAGATGTGAGAAGTTTGATTTGAGTAACTATAAAACTATAGCGATAGCGTATCACCAAAGGGCAAGTTCAGAGCTCGTCTACTGCGTGCAGTGTAATTAAATTAATTCTCTCGCCCAAAATAACTGACTTAGCCACGTCAAACTTTTATTATGATTACTTACCTGTGTGCTGAATGCACATTTAAATTGAGAGCTTCATCGGCCATCAGCAAAAGAAGCTATGATTTATTCGGTAACTTAATGTGGTGCATTACTAGCCCAGCAGCTAGTCGGGAGAGCCGATTTGATCAGGCGTTCCCTTAGTTTTCACGTGCCGCCGCGGGACAGACATTCTACCATTTTTTAGCGTGGCGTTTGATGAACATTATCATCAAATTATGGCGAGCATTCACTTAAACATTTAATTTGGACAATTATAGTTGCATCAGCGCATTAGACTCTGAACTGCTCTTTTAGTCAGATTGTGTGGATTCTTCTTTTTTTTTAATCTGTGACTTTCAGAATATACTGAACTATTTTTAATCAAAATCGTTTTTGATTATGAATCCCAGACAATCTCCTAATTTCTCAGAGCTATAAGTTGTAGCTATAAGGGTATTTCTCAGATGAAGTGGGCACTAGGAACTCTAATTACTGGCTTCACGTTTTGCTAATCACTTTATGGTTGCCAAAATTGTAGTTAGAGAGCCAGTGTTGAGAACGGCAAAAGACAGCATAAATAATAGGACTGGTTTCTACATTCAAACATTTATATAACAATTAATTCCACTCGCCGCCCCAAATATGGTTAAAACGGCAAGGAATGCATCTTTTCTACAAACCAAACATTTATATAAAACACAACAAATAATTTCAACCAGCCGGCCCACAAGTGCCCTGTCCTCAGTCATCAACAGTAATACAGTATATACGCTTATACCCCTAACGTTCTATCCAGCAGGCAAGACGACCGAGCGAGTCGCAACAGCAACTCCTTCGCTTCTTACCAGTACTGCAACGCTACCCACTACGAACAGCAATCACAGTTTATGAAGTCCTTGTCCTTGTCCTTCTGACTGTGAGTGGTAATATTGAAAATTGGACGTTAATAGCTCTTTGCTACGTTAACCAATGACTCTGCTATGGTGTCCATACACAAACTCTGAGTCTGAGGTATTACTGAGGTATTATTATTGCGGGTAGTAGCGAGTGAACAGTTTCTGAGAGGAGTCGGAAGCAGTCGCACGCAGCATGAACTGGAGAGAAACGACGCGACGTGAGACGTCGCAGCCTGCCATGATCGTACTAGTAACGCCGGAGGAGACTTTGGTATTAACTGAAGTTGTTGGTAATTTGCCTTTTCGTTGCACGTAGTTGTTGCTTGTCTGCGGCCTGGAGAGATTTTGTCAGATCTGTGTATGCATACACTGAGAGTAATATTCGTATCTTTATTATGACCAGGGACGTGTTTATTGAATATAGACATTGTGGAATAATTGAAAAAAATGGTTCAAATGGCTCTGAGCACTATGGGACTCAACTGCTGAGGTTATTAGTCCCCTAGAACGTAGAACTAGTTAAACCTAACTAACCTAAGGACATCACAAACATCCATGCCCGAGGCAGGATTCGAACCTGCGACCGTAGCGGTCTTGCGGTTCCAGACTGCAGCGCCTTTAACTGCACGGCCACTTCGGCCGGCGTGGAATAATTAAAGTCGGTGTGTAGTTTGTTAGTGCAAATATAGTAAATTAAAGTCTTTATTGGTTTATTCCACTTTTTTACACCGTTTAAAGCAAATTGATCAACCCCCATCTGATCATTCAATTTCTATATAAAAAGACGAAAAAACTATGCAGTAGTTGTTGCAGTTATCATGACCATGCGTTGCTCTTTGCACAGATTGCAGTATTGCTTTTGAAATATTTTTAGCATGTTGCTGATCAGTGATCACGCAGTTGCAGTGGCAAGATGAGGTAAGTTGTCCATCGCGTACGGGAACAATGCAGAAGAGTTGCTAGAGAATATTTTACAACTCGCAGGCAGATACATGAGAGTTGATTTCTGTATGATTTGTAGGAAGAGTTTCTTTCTGTTTCCAATCAGACGAAACTAGCTTTGCGTTTTAGTGCCGTAACCGGTTTTGGGCTAGCATGCCCACCTTCAGATGGCTAATATTTTTCTCTACACAGATGGTTTGATCAACAGCATATCGTCTGCTGCACAATACGATCCAGTACATGGCGATTTGTTTTGTTTGGTCCATGTGGTTTTCCAGCTCGATGTTTATGTTCTTGAAATTCCACGCACGACACATACTATAAATAAATTACTGTGGCACACTTCATATTCTTAAAATAAGTGTTGAGCACCACACACGTGCTATACACTTTGTACACAAAAACATCAAGTGTATAGCACATGTGTGGTGCTCAACACTTATTTTAAGAATATTATGAAGTGTGCCACAGTAATTTGGTTAGAATATGAGAGCTGTGTGCCAACTGTCTTGCCACAGTGGTAATTCCAGTTCCTGTCAGATCACTGAAGTTAAGCACTGTTGAGCTCGGCTAGGACTTCGATGGGCCACCTCCGGGTCTGCCGAGTGCTGTTGCAAAGCAGGGTACACTCAGCTCTTTTGAGGCCAATTGAGGAGCTACGTGACTCAGAAGTAGCGGCACCGGCCACAAAAACTCACAACGGCCAGGAGAGTGGTATGTTGACCACATTCCTCTACGTATCCACATCCGGTGACGTCTAAGGGCTAAGGATGACACGGCGGTCGGTGGTACCGTTGAGCCTCAAGGCCTGTTCGTATGATGTTGCCAGCCGGTGTGGCAGAGTGGTTCTGGGCGCTTCAGTTGAAAGGTGGCTGCGCTGAGTCACAGCGCCAGAGATTGCGCCAAAGAGTATTATTCAGCCGCCTCCACTGGCAGTGCTTGTTGAGATGTGGTGGTGGAGAGTGCTTGTTGAGAAGTGGTAGTGGAGATTTCTTGTCGAGAAGTCGTCGTGGAGAGTGCATATTGAGAAGTGGGCAGTAGGAGTTCCGATGTAGCCGTGACTAGTTGTGAGCATGTTGTATGCAGTTGTTCTGATGGGCTAGACAGCCGATGCTGTTCGATTGCGGATGTTGTAATGATCAGAGTGTATGTTTCGTCAATATATATGAAGGTAATAAATTTTTTTATTTTTATTTCAAATGTCTTAAACAATAATGCCTCTTGGTCACAGGTTCAGTCAACAAAGCATCTGGCTTGTGTTCATGTATTAGAGTATAATTCTGGTTTCTATGTGCAAGTATAGTATTTCAGTTTTATTTAATTAATTCAGTGTAAATGGTATTTAAAATATCTTGTCTTTTTGAGGGAGAACCGTGCCAGATGTGTACGTTGAATCACACTTCCACACACAGAACAGTTACACTTGTGTTTTGTTGTTTCGTAGGTTTTATAGTTGCTGGGGACTTAATTAATTAGTTGTGTTAACGGAAGTTTTCTTTCACTCTTTGTTGTTATTCTATGCAATCAGAATGCGTACTAATATCAGTCAGGGCCAACGGGTTACGAGACTGCGTAACCGGACAGACAGCTACTAAAATCAAAATTATTTGCATAATAAAATTTAATTAAGCCCTCACGCACAGTCTGGAACCGCGCGACCGCTCCGGCCGCAGGTTCGAATTCTACCTTGGGAATGGATGTGTGTGATGCCCTTAGGTTAGTTAAGTTTAAACAGTTCTAAGTTCTAGGGGATTGATGTCCTCAGCTGTTAAGTCCAATAGTGTTCAGAGTCATTTAGTATGGTATTTGTTTGCTTGTTTGTTTGTTTGCTTATTCGTGTTCTGTGTGGAACTGACGAACATATGCTTCAAGCTAGGGGAACCACATGGACCACAACAAAACAGATCGCCATCTACTGGAAGACATTGTAGAGCAGACGGCATGTTCTTTATCAAAACATGTGTGTAACGAAAAATATTACTCGTCTGAAGGTGGGCATGGCAGCACAAAACCGGGTATGACACTAAAATGAAACATTTAAAAAGTATTTGTGGTTCATTGTTTGAGGGAGTTGCTGCAACGCATGGGACGCACAACGAGAAAAAAGTGAAAAAGTTACTACCCTAAAAGACATCGGAGTAACCATCAGAAAAGACTTAAAAGGGGTTGACCACTTAAAACAAATGTAGAAAAAATAAATGCCAGGCTGAAACTCATTGCGAGGATATGCAGTTCATCCACGAAATGAGTAGCTCACAGAGCACTCCTTACACCGATATGTACTGTAAGGCGGATAATAAATGGAGACAATATTATGAAGTCTCTATCCGAGTCCATTCACGTAGTGAGCGAGAGAAAAAAATACCATTTATAAATCTGCCCGGAACGGACACCACTTGAGAGTAATCGGCCATTGCTGCCATGTTCTATGCTTCACCCCAGAAAGCAAACGAACATAATAATTGGAAAGCGCAGGCCTGAAGGCTTCATTGTGCAAGGGACAAGGCCGGCCGCTGTGGCCGAGTGGTTCTAGGCGCTTCAGTGCGGAACCGCGCTGCTGCTACTGTCACAGGTTCGTATCCTGCCTCGGGCATGGATGTGTGTGATGCCCTTAGGTTGGTTAGGTTTAGGTAGTTCTAAGTCTATTTGACTGGTGACCTCAGATGTTAAGTCCCATACTGCTCAGCGTCATTTTTGAAAGGGCCAAGTTTCATGGGCAAAGCGATGTTTGCTTCCGAGTCGGACTTGACTGCTTCGCAGCGGCACAGTATATCCAAGAGAAATGGACTGTGGCAAGAACTCGGGCGATAGTTAACGTAAAAGAACCGTCACGGTATGTCATAGAAGAGCGGAAGAGATATGTGAATTACTGCATGAATTCTAAGGCAAGTGTCATGCACATATTGTAATCGAGAAAGAACTACTCTGAATTGTGTTCTATATGTCAACGACGTCAGTTTTTACAGAGAAATAAAATGACGTGCAAGAACCACTTTAACTTCTAAACGAGAGTCTTCCGCTCCACGGCATACCAAACAATATGCGAGGACTATGTGGGGGCCGCGTGCGGGCTGAAGCTCGGCTTGTCTCGGTTTCGCTCGGTATTTCTCGGAAATACTAGGCACGACTTTTCTTCAGTTCGGTAGAATCGTGGTGTCAGCGTTCTTTGCCTTTCGCTATTTGTTCCTGGTATAAAAGAAGTTCACGGTTCCAGGAGCTCATTGCACAAAGAGAGGTATTCTAGCGATTTATCGTCACAAGCCCTTAAAAATAAATGGAAATGACTTAAGAGAAGGATAAGAATTCTCAATATCTGTTATGCGATATGCAGTCGCATAGTCGATGGGTACTACAAATTTGCTATGAAACGACGGAGCACCATGCAGAAAAATTTTAAAGATTAAGCTGACGATGAAGGAGCAAAACATCATAGCGAACGACAGACGGGATTCGTTGTTCTGTACGTCAGGCATGGAGCATGTGATGAAATTGGTGCTAAGAATAGTAATTTTTCTGAAGTCGCGCGCATTGTTCCATTGCCAGTTGCAACATTTTTTGATAAAACTGAACGAAGATTATCGAGGCGCTGTATATTACTGTAAAGTACGTTCGCAAAGTTAAGCAGCATGCATAGAACTATTTCAGATTTAAAATCCTTTACTGTTGGATTCAAGAATGGAAATGGAGAGAAAAAAGAAAATTACAACATTCAAAATGGATTACCAAAACAGTATTTTAAGTGGACTCATCTGCACACTGCTCGTAATAAGAAATTGCAAAGTGAGAAACAATCTCTTTCTGATTTAAAGAGGATGCATTTAAAAAGAAAATCGGATTGTAGAAGGGACAAATTCTACGTAGTCCAGTTCCTCAAGCTCACTAGTGTCCCAGAAAGTGTGAGGTTCTAACCGTTCATAGTGACCTTGAAAGAATGACGATGATATTTTCGAGGACACTGCCAGTTTTACATTTGTTTTCGAGCTGTTTCCGGGACCATTTGCCGTATCAGCTGGAACTGACCCTGTGCAAGTGCAGATGAGTCTAACTGATCTGCAGTTTGATTCCCGTTTTAAAGTCAAATACTTTCACATTAAAACTGTCCAAGAGGTCGAAGTTGTCTTCCTTGGGAAGAGTTTCCACAGCTCCATCATGAGGTTGCAAGCATCATAAAACATTTCTATCAACACTGGTGTGGGAAAAGCTTTTATCGATTATGAAACTAAAATAAGTTACATCTTTGTGGGAACCTGAAAGTCATAATCGGTGAAATTTTCTGTGTCTGTCCATATGCTGATAATTTCAGTGTGAAAAAAAGTAATATTGAATACTTTTTGTTTTTTTTTTAATCTATGGTACAGTGAGACTGCAATGCGTTATAAGTGTGGAACTTTAATAGTTTTGCCCCCTTCCCCCCCCCCCCCCCTTCTCCACCGTCACACAGAGAGCTTGCCATGGCAGTGGGGGAAGTGTGCAGCCATCCGACGGCATGTGATGAACAATAGCACTGCTCGTGTGCCCAATTGTTGACCATCCCCATTCAAATCAAAACAGTCGAAGATTGCACTATGACTATATCCATGAACAAAACAAGAACAATGGCTTGTATGGGAAGGAACGCCATATGAACAAAAATAATAGTGTACAATGCGGTAGTAAAACAGGTCAGCCATTTTAATCATCTAGGACATATCACAGACCAGAAAGTAGCAAAATGTTTAAACATGTTTGGAACAATAAACAGGTACTTCAGAAGTAAGGCACAAAAAAAAAACGAAATAAGTTTTATGAAGTAATGTCCGCCTCCGCACTCCTCTATGGGTCGTGTGTCATTCGTTTACAAATGAAAAGCAGGTAGCATCAAGACAGCTGAAATAGACTTTTTTGGGTTGTAAAAGGCTCTACCAAACTAAACAGATCAAAAAAAGTGCGACATATGGAGTTACTAAACCCATATTATATAAGAAACAAAACTGAAAACAACAGGAGAAAATCGAGCAAATGTCTCAAAGACTACCTTGCAAAGTCAGAAATTGCATCCCTGTGCGGCGAATAATTCTAGGAATGCGAAGGAGAAAGAACATTATAGAAGGCCAAGGTCTACCGAGCGATGTACAGAAGAAGAAAAGTAGTGGTTTTCATTGCGAGAAGAAGCCGCTCACATTTCACCATTCGCTCCGAGATGACTTCAGACTGTAGTGCGAAGCTCCATAACATATGTCGGGAGAAACTTTGGTTGCAACGACACGGTCGACGTGGGAGCGATATTTTGCGCCCGCTTTCCTCTGCGGACATCGGCCGTATCGAATATCGGCGCGGCGAATGTGCCTGGATTTCGAAGCGCTGAGCCAATCAGAGAGGCCTGGCTGGCTGGCGGCAACCTGCACAGAGGTCACGCTGAACTCCGTCTCCCAACTCCCATGGGGAAACAGACGTCGAATGCCGCGGTGCAGCTCCGCCCAGAATGCGGGTAGTGGTGGGTAGGTTTGGGAAGGGGGAAGAGGGAGGGGGGAGTCTCGGTGCGCGTGGCTAGAATTGGTCCAGCCTTCTGGCTTACGGAGGAATCCTTTTCGCCCCCTCCCTTCCCCTCCCTACCCCGCCGCACACAGGAAATGTTCCGACTTTTGGCACGATTACCACAGGAGACTAAAATACTATTTGCGACAATTTTTTACCAAATGCGACTACTGCGACTATTTTTAATAAGAGTGCCGAAAATGCAACAGTTTTACAGAACCAGACGACTATTTTTTCTCAGGTGACTATTTATGATTGGTTGTTTCGGGGGAGGACACCAAACTACGAGGTCATCGGTCTTTTCGGATTTGGAAAGGATGGGGAAGGAATTCGGCTGTGCCCTTTCAAAGGAACCATCACGGCATTTGCCTGGAGTGACTTAGGGAAATAACGGAAAACCTAAATCAGGATGGCCGGACGCGGGATTGAGCCGTCGTCCTCCCGAATGCGAGTGACTGTTTATGATTTTCATTCAAGAATAATATTTGTGTATAGTTCGTTTCTGCTTACACGTGACTTCGAAAAAGTTCATACTACTTCGTGTTATGACGTCATCTTGTAATATATTTGGCTCTGGTAACTTATACACAGTGATCTCTGGTTTAGATGTTGGCGATCATTAACGATGTAATAATGGAAATACGTAATTTATATGTTGACATAATAGGCCTAGGCACCCACTATCACAGTTTCTTTCTTTTGCAGGGAATAAAAATTCGGAAAGTACTTATAATGTCCTCCCTGAGTGGTTTAGAAGAACAGAGAGTCTTGTGCATATATTTTCTTTGTAGTGCAAAATGATTTATGAAAGAAGTAATTGTTGTGTACATAGTTACACGTAGTCAGCGCGTACACAACTTTCCCACTAGAGCGCGCCCCGCTAAGCACAACAGCGCAGGCGCAGCGTTCGTCCGTCTCCGCACTATGAGATGGCGCTGCCTTAGAGACGGAGCAAATTCTGCTTCCGCGGATCCCCGTATTAATATGCAACGCAACCAGTGAGATTGCTGCTAACGTAGAACCTTTTCTCCTTGCGGATCACACTCGCGCAGTGATACATGAACGCGCGAGGTATTATAACGAGTGTACAGACCTCAGATTAGTCAGTCTGCATTTGTCTGCACCAGTCTGTACCACTCAGCCTTAGTCTGTACCAGTCTGTACGAGTTCTACAGTTGTCTGTACCAGTCTATAGTCAAGTTTCAGTCTGCGCCTAATAAGATTACCATATTCCTGTACATAGCCATGAAGATAAATGTATAGACACTTTTGTCAAGTATCAGAGATATATGTGAGAATAAGATTAATGTACCAATACCAAAGGAACTTCAGATTGTCAATTGGAAATAGCATCCAGAACCAAGTAAATTTTATGCTTGTTATTATTTTAATAAATGTGTGTGAAAATTAATCAAGTTCTGTTTAAAGTTGGTTACCGCCAATTTGCTACTCAAATCGTGCCAAGTGGCATTTCTATCGTCTGACCTAACGACAGAAGATAAACACGCCACGATAAGACCACGAGACATATTTCAGACACTCACCTACTTCGTTAGATCGACAAGTCAAATAATCTGATGGTGTGTGTACCGAAGGTCTTACAGTACGCACACCACAGTAATCACAGTTATTTGTAACCCAAAAAAAAGTAATTGTGAAACAAAATGTTTTCCTGCTCTGAAACAGCATTTTGCTAAAACGTGCACAAACAAAAGGCGAAAGTCAAGTAGAACAGCAAACAGCGTCTGTTACAAACAACGCAGGAAATTACAGCCTCAAGAGAAACTTTAAACGCTGATATTAGAAAAGAGAACACACGTGTAACATCATTACAGTTATTTAATTCAAAAGAGGAAATAACAAAAGCTGAACTCCTTTAAGCAGTGAGTGTTGATTCTTTTTCCATTGTAGGCCAGATGGCGTATTTCTAAGTTGCAAGCTACAGTACGACTCTCACTGGATTTACCTTGATATTGTTCAACAAAATTTCGGGCGAACTGCCGGATTTTTGCAACTTCCTGCCACAATATTTCGGCGCATTGTGGCAGGAAGTTGCAAACATCCGGCAGTTCGCCAGAAATTTTGTTGAACAATATGTACGCCGGGAATGTTTTAAATATACCTTGATATTTCGTGCTTGTGTTATCAACCCCGACTTCAGAACTGCCTCTCTGGTGCCTCTACCTTTCTTAACGTCATCTAACAGACTCTCAATTTTCTTTTCCATTATGCCGAATATTGTTCTTGTTAAACACTTATATCCGTGATCTGTTACGACGACTCTGCGATTTGAGAGTATGATGTTTTAGGGCTCTTGAAAAAGTGCTAAAGGGCTACACGTTGTAAGGTACCCCTTATTTGCAGATAAGGGGGCATTTTACTATATCTCCACTTTCGCTATTTCATTTACAGTACGTGAAGTAAACGTGAATCAGCCTTGCAGTACGAACGAAGCAACAACCGAGCGGTAGGTTCCCACGCATGCTAGCAGAGGCGGTTGGCCATCTGGCGCTTTCAGAGCCAGTGAGACGAGGTGCCTATGCATAAATCGCTCATGACGTCAGCAAAGAGATATGTAGCGAAAGTACATTTATTCTTGGGCGAATCAATAAATAGCTGTTGGTAAATATTTGCTAACAAAAGTTGCCCATTGCCACTCAGACATTTGGAGTAGTCTAAACATCGTAAATACTAACTTTCAATAATCTTATAATGTCAGGAAACGTTGATATTAACAAATAAATGAGTAACTTTGGTACAGCCGAAGATATACGATTTTATACGAACTACACCGATTGAACGCTGAAGTTACAGACTGCGTCCCTAGGTGGGCAGTTGTCAATAAGATGTCTTTCGATCTAGTCATAGTATAGATCATACTCTCGAATAGTTAATAGTCAGCTTATATTCAATGCGTAAGAGCTGGTTTTACGACGTTTCTTAAATAAACGCACATTAATAGCATTCCATGTAAAATTTATTTGCCCAAAAAATTTCATCCCGCTTCATTATGTAAAACACATACAGCAGTAAACACTTTCAGAATGAGACGGTGCTGCTACGGATCTTCAAGGCGACATAAAACTACGAAAGCATCTAAACATAACAGGTAGCAAGAATTCCTACACTGAGGCTCATTATGTCAGCTCAAGGACTGACTGGCCTAATTATCGCAAATCTCGGTTAGGAAAGCGTGACCAATTACACAGAGACACCATCTAGGAGCTCACTGGCTAAACTGAGATAATTCTGGAGGTTTAGTAGGAGTTGGTGGTTCTTGCAACGTAAACGATCCCTTTTTGACAAAAGCTCAGGCACGCCATGAACAAGGTAATAATTACTAAACCTCCGCTAGCTGAGAAGGCCCCCATGAAAAACGAGTAGGACTATGAAACTTTGTGGAAATATTTGCAAGAACATGCGACAGAGAAATAACAAATGAACCATTGGAAGACACACATTTTAATTTCAACATGACAGTGTACCATTTGGTAATTGTATATCATGTTTACGTTCCAGGCTACTAAAAAAATGGTTCAAATGGCTCTGAGCACTATGGGACTCAACATCTGAGGTCATCAGTCCCCTAGAACTTAGAACCTAGCTAACCTAAAGACATCACACACAGCCATGCCCGAGACAGGATTCGAACCTGCGACCGTAGTGGTCACGCGGTTCCAAACTGAAGCGCCTAGAACCGCACGGCCACACAGGCCGGCTTCCAGGTTACTGACGTTGCTCAATGTGACGACCGTCTGCATCTACGAGAGTCTGGAATCTTACTAGAGATACCATTTCACAATATTGTTCGCAGCATATTTCGAACGGTGGGCCATGGATCATTCAGCTGTCATGACACAGATCGTGTACTACCCAGCATTCTTAGCCGTGGAAACAGTAACTTCTCCAACATTTGGCATTCTGCCTCTCTCAAGACCAATTCGCAAGTCGTCAGTTAATTAAAACTTAGGAATCATGTACTTCAACCCCGGTGCGGAAGGAGGACCTCTCAGTATTCCTGTAACGCCTCTATAGTCGCTAAGAATAACAACGCTATTGCATTCGCTTTGATAAAACCACTTTACGAGTGAAGCCCTTCTCACCTCGTCCAGCGCATTGGTGATTGTCTGCAACTGCAATGCTCACTGGTGTTTGTGGTTCAACCCTATGTCGCCGTACCAGTGCTGGAGCCTAACGGGAAGTTGTGAAACTAACAATGCTAACAACGCAATTTCTGCAGCGCACAGTCTAAACATTGTTCCTATACAGTTTGGTACCAATACGGTAAACAGTTTTCCATCTACGTTATCTCAGAGGAAGTTTAATTCTAACTACTGCGTACTTCTCCTTAACCCAAAAGGAAATGTCTGGGACTATTTGGAACAGCGGGTGAAATGTAGCTATCAGCATCCCCCAAATTTGATACCTCTACAGGATTTAATAATTACTTAGTGGCTTCAGTTTGATATAGCATGCATACAGAAACTTACGTTCGCCGTTCCTCGCCAAACTGAGACCGTAATCAGCGGTATAGGTATTAGCGTGATGTTCCCTGCTGACGAGTAGTTTTCTCCGGTGTCCGCATCTCGTGGTCTTGCGGTAGCGTTCTCGCTTCCCGCACACAGGATCCCGGGTTCGATTCCCGGCGAGGTAGGGGATTTTCTTGCCTCGAGATGACTGGGTGTTGTTGTGTCGTCTTCATCATCATCATTCATCCCCATTTAAGTCAGAGGAAGGCAATGACAAACCACATCCACTAGGACCTTGCCTAGTCGGCGGTCCGGGTCTCCCGCATCGTCCCCCTACCTCTCCTTGGATAAGGGACATTATCATTTTGTCCGGTGTGGCAATGCTGCTACTGGCTATGATATTCAAATTGTGTTAAGGCCACAGTGTCCGAAGAACAGGTAGTATACACGTACAAATGTGGGGGATTCTGACAATGTTTTTTTGCAATGATAGTAATGGTTACACAAGGGTCACACGATGATACAAACCTGGTTTGTCAACGTTGCCTGCTAATGTCCCATTATGTACTCCTAACTAAAATGCACAGCATCGCAACGCTCGCTTAAATTTTCATCTCACTGCTTTCGCAGTGTAGGAATGTGCCACCGTGTAATTGGTACAGTACAATTGCAGCGCCAGTGAGAACGAGACGAAAAAAGGACCGCACAGTTACGGAATAACAGAGCAGTGTCACCTACCATGAATGGGGCCACTTTTTTCGTGCTCAGCCGCTAGCCGAAATAACGAGCGTGAAGTCTGAAAGCTTCCAAAAGCAAGCAGTAACAGCCAAAGTATAGCCCGGCCGTTCTACAACTTATATAGCGGTTGTGTGTGTCTATTACTGAGTAACTTTCATGCACATTTTCTGAGTTGTATTAGCGCTTCCATTCACCTTTCAACTACAGTGTCACTGTGGTGTATTAACTTGCCGATCTCGAAATCATCACAGATATGAATCCAAATTCTTTTTACAGACTGAACGCCTAGCACTTCCGTGCTATTGCTCTTATTATAGAATTGGAAGGAAAATCAGCATTGGCCGTATTTTGTTGTTTTATTGTCAGCAAAATCGATTTTCAGTCACTTAGTGGCCATCCTCAGTGCTGTAATGTGCAATTAAAATTGGTAGGCACTGGTATCAAGCTATAACCGCAAGCTTACAGCGATCACATAAACTCTGAGTTTATATGATCGCTCTAAGCTTGCGGTTATAGCTTGATACCAGTGTCTATCAATTTTAATTGTATATTGCAGCACTGAGGATTGTCACTAAGTGACTGAAAATCGATTTTGCTGACAATAGAAACACCAAAATACGGCGAATGCAGATTTTCCTTCCAATTCTATCCACTATTTGGTCGTGGTGCACACAACACTCCACGGAGTCGCCAATCAATACTCTTATTACATTACGTTTCAACTCACTATGAACGGCATAGTTCTTAAACACAGAGCATAAAACTATTGACTCATATTGTCCAGGTCTGCAGAAAAATGGTTTGATCAGAGTACAGCACAGCAGAAAATTTCGTGCTGATAGTAAAAACTAAAAATCGTCACTGGGAAGCAGCTATCGGAATGCTGTCAGTAATACAAAAAGAATTCTGTCTGGATTTCGAAGTATTACTATTAATATACAGCGTGCCCAGAAAGTCTGAAATACTTTAAGCGTGTTGCATGGTACGTTGTGCTGAGAAATAATTGTTAAGAAAAAATTTCGATATGTTGCGCCATTTCCGTGTTAACTAGCAATTAAGCTAGCCAAGCAGGTCGATGCGTGTGCAGATTCAAGAAGCCTCCAAAGATGGTGCCGCCAAACGTATTCTTCTTTTGGTTCCCTGAAGTGAAACAAGAGAGGGATAAACATACTGGAAACGGACTTTCGCGTTAACTAAACAAACCCGCGACGAAACGCGCTGCTCTTCTTTGGATTTTCTCTGTTTCCTCCGTCATTCCTATCTGGTACGGATCCAAAACTAACGAGTAATAATGAAATATCTGTTGTATGAGGGTTATGTAAGCTTCGTCCTTCGTGTGTCGGACAACACTTATAGACGGTTTTTACAACAAATCTCAGTCTGGTATCTGCGTTACCAGCAATAATTGTTTTTATTTGGTCATTACACTTTAAAGCGTTCCGTGCGTATACTCTCAGATAAATAATCTATGTGACTGCTTACAATAATTGTTCAGAAATCGTGTAATCTTACGGTATCTGGGATTCTGACTATTTACGCTCAATACGTTACACGTAGTTACGTTGGAGATCAACTGCCTATTCCTGCACTTTGCATCAATCCTCTGCATTTCTTCTGCCATTTCACTAGTATTTCACATCGTTGCACCATTTCTGTATAAGTTTTCAAGCATCGTGATTTGACAAAGGCTCGGTCAAAGAACATACCGTCTTCAGGCACTAAACTGAGTCTTATTAATTTATTATCCTTCAAAATAAAATGCTGTGTAACTGAAAGTGGTGGATTTAATATAGTGATTTATAGCTATTGTGTCAGTTCACGATTTTTCAAATAAATACATGAAAGCTGTAATTTATGAACTTACGAAAATAACATTCTCCATACAGGCTGAATCAACTAAACTTTGCACCACTTTTACTTTGTTAACGATTCATAGCACTGAGACTTGACAGCAGCCAGAGGAAAGCGTGATTTTGTTGCGTGGATAATACTCGTAACTCCTGTACCATTCGAGACAGTCAAGCATTGATGTTTTTTTTATCAACTGCTTGGGCGAAGTGAAAACAAAGATACCCTATAAATCACAGAACACGCTTTTGCTCGAATGTTCATAGTCAAAAAAGGCGAGGAATTGACAAACTGGGTATGAAATTGAGCAGCCTGAGATCTAGTTTCGCCATAAGAGAGTATGTTTGATTAAAAGTAATAAGGTAATCAAGAAAGGTTTAGTAAGCGATTTGAGGAAGAATGAAACAATGAATTTTATCCGAATTTTTATTGCCGAACGAAGAATGGGAAACGGACAAATGGTGCACCAAACTGATTTGCGTCAGGTATATTTTTGCAAGCAATTGTGTAATTGCTTGAAAGCAATCAGGGTATCTGAGAAGACTTGATTATTCATTTCAGGAAATACCGAAATATTTCACAAACAAACTTCATCATGTTGATCCCACATCTGACACTAATGATAATCTATATAAATAAAAATCAGTTACCGCATGTATGAAATATCAATTAAGAACGCCTCGATAGATATGGTTGATTTTTATCTTTGTTGTTTCGCAACTGTCAGGACAGGGTCTGTATGTAAGAAAATTTTTGGATAATCCACCTGAAGCGTTGGAAATTAAACTTAGTTTTGAAAGATCATCAATTGAGAAAATATTAATTGTAGTTTTGGTATGAAAAACAAAATAAAAAATAACTTTTGTGTTCAGTTTGACAGTAGGGCTGTCATATGTTTATAACAAAAAATAAGTTTGATAGTTATGTATATAACATAAAAACACATGTGTAATATATAAAGGACAAAAAGTTGTTACCGAAACTCTCTAAAAGTTCTTGACGAATTTACTACCAATTTTTACCAGACACTCTAATGAACATTCAGATGAACATCGGCTATATATTTAATACATAATACACAATATATTTTACATGTATGTAATATATAAAGGGAAGCGTAGTTACAAAAAATCTTGAAGAGGTCTTGTTAGATTTACTTCAAATTTTTACGTGATACTCTACTCAATATGCAGACGGAAATGGACACAGATAGGGGGGGGAGGGGGGGAGGAGGAGGCTATAAAGAGAGTGATGGGGGGAGGGGGACGAGGAGAAGGAGATGTACGAGACAAGAGAGGGTATGAGAAGATGGGCAAAAAAGTTTGGATGTATATGCCACTCCTAGACAAATTTAGGAATTGCGAAGCATTTTCGGGTCCGTTAGCAATTCATTCAAACCACCTCAGCTGCACCATTACCCTTTAATTGCCTTACGCAAGATTTCTTTCTTTGAATATTTTCAGGCTGGCGAGCTGTGCTAAAGTAACGATATAAATCGTCTCGTTGTCGTAGATAATGCCTGGCGGAAGTATGAGGAGGACGCGCGACATGCTACGTACAATACGCAGCCCTTTAAATGACAAACGCTGTATAAAACAGCATCATATCCCAACAGCATCGTGGAAACACCGACGTTTTCACGGTTGGCAGGACTGATTCAGCGAGAGTGGCGCCAGCGAGCGCTTCTCGGCAGTCGCAGGAAGGACGCGTCCGTACAGAACTGGCGCCGCATCTCTGACGTAATCGGGCCGTTGTCTTTGATCAGCAGTATGCGAAACTACCGTCAGCCGCGCGGACGAGAGTGAGCGGCGTGCGGTAATGTGAGGCGCATTTAGCTGCTCGGTGCGCACGACTGCGGGCCGAGAGCGTAGAATGGGCCACCGGAGGCCGCCCGTATAGTCGATGCGGGGAGGATATATATCCACAGTGCGGCGCGCAGCGGCATGCCTGCGGCGGCCACCTGAAACGCTAAACTCTGTCCTGCAGGGGATACCCAGCGCCGCTGAATTCCAGCGACCGCTGCCTAGCCTACACTATCCCTCCTACTGGTGCCCACCGGTGCGGGTGCGGACCATCGATTCACTTACCGCTGCCGCTGCGAATAGCACTAAAATGCAACTGGCTGGCAACCGAGGGCGGCGCCCCGCCATTACGATACGGCTCAGCATCGTCAATTGCAATGAATGGGCCAAAAGCGCCATTAGTGGCCGCTGACCCTGAACTATACAATCTATCCACATTATACAATGTAAGCTTTCACGGCCGGTATTGTCTTCACTTAAATCTTCCGGGCTGAACATAAGAGGAATTGCCGCCTGGGTCACACGGATAAATCGGCCGTAGCGCAACATGTTTAACAGGAAGGTGATCATGAAATAAAATTCAGCGAGAGGAGCGTCATATCAAAAACCTCACATTACTATGCACGCTTGTATAGAGAGGCTATCGAGATTGATAAACATCGTAATAATTTTAACAGGAAAGACGAAGGTGTTAAACTGGATAAAATTTGGATGTCAGCGTTGCACCGCAAGCGTGACGATCGATTACTTTCAATGAGAGAATGTTGGCATTACCAGAGACAATCTCATAGCTGACGCCACGTGATCGACTGTGGCGCCCTCTGTACTGCCTATATAATCAGCGCTTCGTCCATTTCTCTTCGCAGTTCGCCGCTTTACCTCCGAGGATGTCTTCCGCAGTTGGAGACGAAACGTCAGGAGAGAGTTTTATACTTCGACCACGGCCTATCAGCCCGGAAGTTTTAAGTGAAGACTATTCAAATTGGTACGAAAACAGTTCAGTTCAAATTTCAGTTACATCATAAACACAAATATTTTTTAATCGCAGATGTCATTATGTAACTGAATTAATTCATTGAATGAAATAAGGAAATTTTCCATAAAAGAGTGTTTTAGTTCATACATACTCTTACATATTACACCGCTGTAACCCTCAAGACCGTTGCGTCGTCTCCTCCATCAAAATACATTTTTGTTGATGGTGTTCTACGGGTTTTAAATATTGTAGAAATGACATCATGCAACACCATTAGTTGCTCTTCAGTATATCCTTCACTGTGCCACATGTTTTGCCATTAAGACCGCTATTCAATACCTGTTGCTAGGGATTGAAAAACAGACCGGTTGAAACTGATACCGGTATTTTAGTTCTGAATAACCGGTATTTTACGGTATTTATTTGGTCTCGGTTCTAACAGGTGTTTTTGTCTCTTTCTAATAACCTGTTAGAAAATGGAAATACCAACTAGCCGTAGAAGCAGTACGAAAAAAAAAAATGTAAATGTCGTGAGACTTGGGTCTCCCGTTGGGTAGACCTTTCGCAGGGTGCAAGTCTATCGATTTGACGCCACTTCGGTGACTTGCGCGTCGATGGGGATGAAATGATGATGATCAGGACAACACAACACCCGGTCCCTGTGCGGGGAAAATCTCCGACTCAGCCGGGAATCGAATCCGGGCCCTTAGGATTGACATTCTGCCGCGCTGACATTTTTTTTAAATTTGTTTTTTTGCAGGCTAGTGCCCTACTTTTTTTCGTTTTTTTATTTTTATGTATTTATTTTATTTTATTTTTTTATTAAAGAAGGTAGGAGAAACAGAAACCTTATTATTCACAAAATAAACATAGTACGTCCTGACACATGATAACTGTCCGGGAAGGAACCTCGCTGCCGTCCTACCATGCAGCATGACATAACAACAAAATTAAAGTGGGGCCACCTCCAGCACCCTAAAGAAGGGTATTTACCACTCAACTACCGGAGGCGGACAGTACTAAAATTTTTCGTTTTTAAATAAACCTTGTTTAAAGAACGAGTACCGTAATCTTTATTCTTAAATTTTGCATTGCTTTGGAATATTGTATTATAAAAAATGGGAAAAGCAACTAGCGCTGTTGTAATAACAATGCCGACAAAAAGGAGCAACCAACACGTGGCATAAGAACTGGTACAGCATGGCTGAGGCAGAAATGTACCTGTTACCATGTGACGTGGCCTGTTAGATGGTAGGCAAGGACATCCAGTGCTCAAGACTTGCCTCATCTCTACCTGGTAGTTTCTCAATATGGTCGCCGGGCATTAGTTGTATTACAGAATGGCACCATCCGTAGTCTTCAAGTATTTTGCGGAATACAACGCTCCATTTTCTATAATAGATTAAACACAGGAGCTACAATAACCGACTTTTACGTGATATAAGGGAAACACGTAAAAGTTAACAGTTCATTTATAGTTAAAAACAAAAATAGAAATTAGCTGATCTACTGCCCTTTATCTGCTTGTAGTCGTTGGAGACGGACAAATTAACACGAGAAACAGAGTTCATCAATCCCGCTTTTCTCTATTTAGCACTGACTATTCGTAATGTACAAATAGTGGCATGAACTCCGATTAAAACACCACTTTGAGCAGAGTTTCAGAAAAAATAAAATAAATAGTAGAATACTGGTGATTTTTTTTAATAGTCAAACGCTTTCTAACTTCTCGGGCAAAGCAGCGAACGGTGGACGAACTAAGTTTACTTTTACTTGCATTTTTAATTTAGTATTTTGATTCTATGTATTTTGAAACAGAGGGAGTCAAAATTTTACAGTCTTTGTTCGATTTCTACGTTTATTACAGGAAGAAAGGAATAAAAAAATTTTCCCTTATGCATGAAGTGTGTACAGCAGGTCTTGGGTAATGGTCTCTGATCGAAATCGGTCGCACAGTAACTGAACAGCAGCAATAGGTGCTATACACTCTCATTTCTGCACAAATTGAAGGTCTATGGGTTGCAATTAAATTACTGGGTATTACAAACACTAACAAATGAAATGGGGTTTGTAAAAGAGAAAATGCAGAAGTTAAGGCGAACCGAAGACTGCATTTTAATGGCAGAAAGCTTAGAAAGTTTAACAAATCTTCTGAAGCGACTAATTACACTCTTCCATCCTCTTGTGGAGTACTGCTGCGCGGTGCAGAATGCATACCAGATAGGACTGACAGACATCGAAAAAGTTCACAGAAAGGCAGTTCGTCAGCCGGAGTGGCCGAGCGGTTCTAGGCGCTACAGTCTGGAACCGCGCGACCGGTACGGTCGCAGGTTCGAATCCTGCCTCGGGCATGGATGTGTGTGATGTATTTAGGTTTGTTAGGTTTAAGTAGTTCTAAGTTCTAGGGGACTGATGACCTCAGAAGTTAAGTCCCATAGTGCACAGAGCCATTTGAGCCAAAGGCAGTTCGCTTTGTATTATCGTGAAATAAGGGAGAAAATGTCAGGGATATGAGATAGGAGTTGTGGTGGCTATCATTACAACATACGACTTTTTCGTTACGGCTATATCTCTTCACGAATTTTCAACCACCAACTTCCTCCTCCGAAAGCCAAAGTATTTTGTTGACTGCAACCTTTATAAGGACAAATGACAGTCGAGATACAATAACACAAATATGAGATCTCTCGGTTAAATTTGCGTGTTCGGTTTTACCTCGTGTTATTCGAGAGTGGAACGGTAAAGAAAGAGTCTGTGCTATGCACTTCATTGTGAAATGCTATGAAATGTACACGTAGTTCCCTGTCGATAACCATGAAACAGTGTGATGTAACCCATTTTAGTTCTAACGTTGTCGGTTTTCGACAAAGAAAGCTACTGAACAATTAATATTCATGCTCCTCCAAAGATATCCGACGTCGTGAAATTCGAATTAACTACTTGGGGACACGACTGCTAACTACCGCTTAATTTACGAGCCAAGCGAAAAAAAAGGAATTCATCTATCATGCTAATTATTCACGTATTCATTCAATTCCGTTTCGTTTCGAAGTATTACCCACAGGCATGAAACGATGAGGTTCGCTTCAGCAGTTCACTTCTGATGTTCTAATCGGAAACTGTCAGGCTATTTCTCTTGTTTAACCGCATTATGCCGCATTGATCGACGTTAAAGGGGAGCCGTCATTCCGTACATCAAGTGGATGCACAGTTTAAAGCTGACTATGCACGTGCTAACTGACTAGGGACATTTGCTTCCGCAATCAAAACGGAGCACGTCGGTGCCAAAGATTGCAAGGGTATTTTTACCTGCTAAGGCGACTGGATAAAACACATGAAGTCATACAATGTAATTGCTCAATTTTTGACAGTACGGACACACCGGTGTGTATGAGTGTTGTGGACCATTAAGGTAAATAGAAGGAAGCACTGCAACAAGGAGATGAAGTCACGAAGTCAAAAGATGTGGGTCTGGGATTTTTTTGCCGTCTATCGCTGTGAGTCTCACCTATGGCAAGTTAAGAGCAAATATTATGACGATCGCGAGATGAAGCAAGGCATATTCAGAATTGATACAAAAACTGAAATAAGTAGGTCCTGCTTCCAACAAAATGGCTCTGAGCACTATGCGACTTAACTTCTGAGGTCATCAGTCGCCTAGAACTCAGAACTAAGTAAACCTAACTAACCTAAGGACATCACACACATCCATGCCCGAGCCAGGATTCGAACCTGCGACCGTAGCGCCTAGAACCGCACGGCCACTCCGGCCGGCTGCTTCCAACAAACAGAGAATGTATTATGCATATTAAACAGTAATAGAAACAATTATTTGACGGCTACTCCAAATGTACAGGGTGTGTTGTATCGGACGAAAATACGCTCGTAGATAGAATGGTGGGTTTTTCACTTTGCTCCGAGAGGAGACCAAGTGGATACTGTAAGACATAAAATATTAGTTCACCTTATTATAGTCCGCCCCTGGTAGCTGAGTGGTCAGCGCAACGGAATGCATACCGAAAGGCCCGGGTTCGATTCGCGGCTAGCTCGGGGGTTTTCTCCGCTTAGGGACTGGGTGTTGTGTTGTCCTTATCATCATCGTTTCATCCCCATCGACACGCAAGTGGCCGCAGTGACGTCAACTTGAAAGACTTGCACCAGGCGAACGGTCTATCCGATGGGAGGCCCTAGCCACACGGCATTTCCATTTGCCTTATTATAACGTAGATCAGAAGAATTATTTAAATTTGTACTCCTACAATCAATTTCTACATGAATGTCCTGAGTGCTTTGAACTGTCCCTTAACATTAACGTATTACCTGATACATCTAAAATACAGTTGTCACTCAGAGCACATTTCTTTATTTATTATTTATTTATTTAACCTTATCTGGTTAGGTCCATCAGACCCTCTCTTAGTATCCTATCAGGGTTGTATACATACAGTATGTTTTTCATCATCGTCACCGGAGGAATAACATTTTTAATATGACAACTACTATTACAGCGATTTGATAGTGTGAACTGTCAGTGTAAGTAAATTATACTGACTACGAAGTAACGAAGTTAATGCTGGCATTACTTGCACTATTGCACACACAGTCACTAACAGTGATGATGATGACGATGATGATGATAATAATAATAATAATAATAATAATAATAATAATAATAATAATAATGAAAATAACTGTGACATTAATAACAATACTGATAATGTCAGATACAAGAAAAATTTATAGGTCTACAAAACAGATGTTTTCTGATACAGCGGGATCCGGAAAAAAGAAATTTAAGGAGAATGCATGGGCTAAGAATATTAAGAAATGAGGAAGATCAGGCTGAAAAGAGGGATGTACAAGTGTAGCGAATACGTACAGGGACAATGGCAATCTTATTGCTGCTGTCTTCTGAAGCTGGAGATGTTACTTAGTTTTCTAATAAAATACGGTAGGTTCGTGCGGAGTCTACTTCCTGCCAGCGAAGAAGAACTTCGAGAAGATGGCTGACCCATAGAGTGAGACAGGGAGGATTATGATCTGCTGGGAACGGGTGATTCTCCAATTTTGTTTAGAGAAGAGCGTCAAGATCTAGGAGACATATGAGGGACGGTGTTCATTGATAAGACAGAGGGTACTGAAATCTCGGCGCTTGTCTGCACGCAACCAGGATTCCTGTGCATTTGATAGTAAAATGTGATCGAAGAGTCGAATAACACAGATATAACGAACACAGGCATTCACAACTAGTGTCAGGCGCCACCGTGTGATTTGCTGGGAAATGCCTTGCAAAATAACTGGAAGTATAAGGGTTTGTACAAAGATCACATAACTAATGAGGAGGTATTGAATAGGATTGGGGAGAAGAGAAGTTTGTGGCACAACTTGACTAGAAGAAGGGATCGGTTGGTAGGACATGTTTTGAGGCATCAAGGGATCACAAATTTAGCATTGGAGGGCAGCGTGGAGGGTAAAAATCGTAGAGGGAGACCAAGAGATGAATACACTAAGCAGATTCAGAAGGATGTAGGTTGCAGTAGGTACTGGGAGATGAAGCAGCTTGCACAGGATAAATTAGCATGGAGAGCTGAATCAAACCAGTCTCAGGACTGAAGACCACAACAACAACAAGTTTCTTTTCCAGTTCAAGAGGGATGAGCTTTTTATGTTTCTGTAGGGCATGGATAGATGCTGATGCCTTCTTGCACATTACAGTCACGTTCTCAGTCCAGTTTATGTTTTCACGTAGTATTACTCCTTGATCCTTTCCCAAATGAGAGAAGTTGATATTTGTCCCATTTAGGGTTAAAGATGGTACGGATTCCCGATATTTCGGGCTAATGAGCCTGGAATGAACAACCAGAACCGTTGGTTTTTTTCTGGGTTGAACTCTAACCCTATATCCTGCGCTCATTTTGATAGTGTACACAGGTCGGTATGTTGATTCTCGATAGCTGTCTTCATGTTTATAGGTTTTTCAGTTAGATACAACTGAAGGTCATCACCGTACATGTGGTATTTGCAATAGGACAATACAGATGATACATCATTTAGGTACAATGGAAAGAGTGTAGGATCTAATACCGATCCCTGGGTGACGCCAGATACAGCCAGCCTCCATTGTGACTTTATGGTGCCAAACATGTCGCACTGCTGCCAAGACTTCAGGTATGAGCGAATCCGTTGCACTGCACTTAACGAGAAATTTAGGCTGACAAGTTTGGCAAGTAAAATGTCATAGACGCCGGTGTCAAAGTCTTTGCTGAAAGTAAGAATAACTTTCATGTAGAGTTTGGTTAATACACAGATCACGCAGCTGGCCTCATAGAAGACGATATTGCCGTTTTAGGACTCTAACGCACTAGAATGCTACGGCAGATCTACTGGCAGAGACGCCAGACACACCGAGCGAGGTGGCGCAGTGGTTAGACACTGGACTCGCATTCGGGAGGACGACGGTTCAATCCCGCGTCCGGCCATCCTGATTTAGGTTTTCCGTGATTTCCCTAAATCGCTCCAGGCAAATGCCGGGATGGTTCCTTTCAAAGGGCACGGCCGACTTCCTTCCCCGTCCTTCCCTAATCCGATGAGACCGATGACCTCGTTGTCCGGTCTCCTTCCCCGAAACAACCAAACAACCAACGCTAGACACAAGCATGGGACGCAACGGAGCACCCCGCACTTGTCATCTACGTTAGTGTGACGGCTCTGCCAGCAGAGGTCGCCACGAGGTTCTGCCGGCAGGCCTGCCAACATGGCAGCTTCTGGCTGCTCCCACACCAGGAAGCCAGCAGAGCCGCCAAACGCTATCCATTCCTATTTTCATCCGCACACGTGAGCGTTGAGGATACTTTTGACACCGAATCTTTTATCTCGCAGATTCAGATGAAATCATCAACTTGGGACAATCCATCTCAGAAATATTGAAAACGAGAACTCGAAAAAAAAAGTGTTGTGGATTACGAGGGTCACGAATGAAGCTCAGTTCGAAGACTAAACATCTCCCATTATAGTCAAGTTCAAACGAGGTACTGGAAGAAGTAGAGGTGTGAGGACGGGGCGTGAGTCGTGCTCGGGTAGCACAGTTGGTAGAGCACTTGCCTGCGAAAGGCAAAGGTCCCGAGTTCGAGTCTCGGTCTGGCACACAGTTTTAATCTGCCAGGAAGGTTCAAGTTCAAACTATCGCACTTTCTCGACTGTGGCTGGCTGGTGATCGTGGAAATTATGAATCCTCAATTTCCTTACAGGCTGTTCCTGATGCTCCACTCCAACAAGAGCCTTACACCACAGACAAAGCTCGTTAGCTATCCGGGCTATGTAAGTTTTTATCGAAACCTACTTGCAGAGGTAAATCACATAGCTACACCTCCCGCTAAGGCAATTGATGCCAGTGTCCGCAGCTCGTGGTCTCGCGGTCGCTTTCTCGCTTCCCGAGCACGGGGTCCCGGGTTCGATTCACAGCGTGGTCAGGGATTTTCACCTGCCTCGAGATGACTAGGTGTTTATGTTGCCCTCATCATTTCAACATCATTCACGGAGGTGGCAAGAGAGGACTGAGAAAAAGGTTGGGAATTTGTACGGGCGCTGATAACCGAGCATTTGAGCGCCCTACAATCCAAACCTCAAGTGGTGCCAAGTCGGCCGCGGTGGCCGAGCGGTTCTAAGCACTTCAGTCCGGAACCGCGCGACTGTTACGGTCGCAGGTTCGAATCCTACCTCGGGCATGGATGTGTGTGATGTCCTTAGGTTACTTAGGTTTAAGTAGTTCTAAGTTCTAGGTGACTGATGACCTCACATGTGTTGTCCCATAGTGCTCAGAGCCATTTTTCAAAGTGGTGCCAATGGGGCAGATACAACAGACACGCTAGAATTATTTTAAGAAAAAAGGCACGTAAACAAAGCAGACAGTTTTCCAGCTTCTTGTCTGAAATGTTTATAAATTGAATTTCAGTTTGTAGTCACGTACTTTCCAAATAAAAACTGAAAAGCACTTCTATGTATACTTTACAGTTACAACTAAAACTGTTAATGCCACTGCAGACAACAAATAATTAGCTACCGAGCAGACAGGTTCAAAAATGTTTCATATGGCTCTGAGCACTATGGGACATCTGAGGTCATCCGTCCACTAGACTTAGAACTACTTAAACCTAAGTAAGCTAAGAACATTACACACATGGATGCCCGAGGCAGGATTCGCACCTGCGACCGTAGCAGCAGTGTAGTTCCGGATTTAAACGCCTAGAACCGCTCGGCCACAACGGCCGGCAGTACACAGGTAACGAAAATCTTTTTCACTGGTGAGATTACTTTCCTTAAAACACTGACCGTTCTCGTCAGTTAACCCAGAGATATCTGCATTACCTCGTCAAATGAACAGAATGGCATTCTCGGATACTGGAAAATTTAGCACAGTAATTTATTAAATGAAAAGCGTGTCAAATAACGCGTTAATGTCACGATCAGCTATGAAGGGATGTGGCCAGAACTGCTTTTTCTGGATTCACTTTTTAGTTCAAACTTGCACATAAAGCTTTTAGCTCTTCTACTGAACGGAGACAGAACTGGCGTTTCTGCTAGTGTCTTGTACTGGTAGACCGGAGCGCTGCCAGCAGACCTAGCTTGAAGAGCTGTTGCGGCGACGCAGCGGAACGTTTCTGGGCGTGGCTACGCAGGAATCGCCCATTTGTAGATGTGGCTTGCAGCGTCTATCTTCTCGTATGGTCACGCTGCGAGGTACCATCATTGCTTTGACACCTCGCTCTTCGGACAACACCACAGGGTGGACCCGAACTTCGGCGACGAAATGGCGGACGTTGTTCAGGAAAGTTTTTGACTCGCACGGACAGCCACTCGCTTCCGGGACACTGGAAGGGAAAGCTGGCGACCGGACTACCCGGATGTGGTTTCTAGGCGGTTTCCCATATCCAAGCAGGAAGATACTGGCGTGCCACCCACTTCCCGCCTCAGGTATACACTTATCAAACACTTCGAGAAACGTTTTCACACGTGACCACGAGATCAACGCTAGACACAGACAGGTGGGGTATACAGATTCCTGCGGTGGGAGTGTTGTGGCGTCAGTACAGGCAACCGGCCACCAAGTACCACTAACACTGCCAAAACGGATGTCTTACATCGCCGACTCCGTAGAGAAACGGGAAAAGGCAAACAAGGAAAAAAATTCACGGATATTTTCTGTGTATTTCGATACAAGGGACTTACTACAAAATAATAATGTGAATATGATTTTTTACCCTAATTACCTTCCGTTACATTGCTACAAGAGTGGAAAAGCCTGTAATATGTTGTCACCAAAAAATAAACCGCAATGCATATTTTCTCAGTTTTCATTCTCCACTGTGAGGAGTACGGTTGTCTATCTTACAGTAAGACCACAAGACAACCGAATTTTTATATCCATGCATGTATATGTGTGTGTATGCAGATATATTCCACATCTCCTAAGCCGCTGGAACGAATCAGTCCAACTTGGTACACATATCCCTAACTGTCAGCGAACAATCGCTGTGGGTATAAGGACCACCTGCCTATCACAGCTCAGTAGATACGTCATTAAGAACGATAAGCGTGAAAAACTGCCGCGTTGTGCATTATGTTTCAATTTATTACTTCTTTGCTACTATACTCCCAACAAATTTCGCTGACCGTATCAACATACGCCGCTGAATATATCAACAGAAAAAATACGACGCATAATTCAAGTGATATGATGTCATAAACACTGATGTGCGTTAAAAAATGCCGCGTCATGAATTAAGCTTTACTAGATTTATTCCGTACTACTAAGACACTACTACAGTCGAGTTAACTTAAGAAAATCCCTGACATCTGTCAATGCTTTTCGTCTATAGAGCTTCGAAGAGGCGTTGCCATAGAGCAATTACAAAACAGCAACGCACATCACGCAAATTTCTTTGTGCGACAGTTCCATGATTTCAAAGGTGTTTTCATGAATTCATGTAAACCAATTTTGTTCGATATTACCTTACAAATACAGTTCGTTTTTTCGTTTCTAATAGAAAACTGACAAAATGAATATCTGTGAAATTCCGCGTCTGTCAGATAGAATTTTTTGTATTTATGGTAGTAGTGTTCAGAAGTCAAATATCAGTCCCAAAAGCAGTTCAATCAAACTCTCAAAAAATTTCCAGAAAATCGACTTCGAACTTTTCAGAGCGTCGAAAATATCCTACATTAAGATGAGCTTTATGCCGAGAAGCAGCTTAGCTCTATGGTAGAATGTTTCCGCACCACGCACGGCTCGTGTGTTCGATTCTTAGCCAAAGCAAATTTTTAAACATTGATGCATGTTTTACGAGCATTTCCGTGAAGTGTAAAACACATAAATATAGAAAAAACCTCGGTAGGGCTCGAGACTTGTAATCGCTATATCGATGGTTCAAAGTTGTTTTCGTCTTATTTTTTCTGTTTATTTTTCATTCTGTTCCAATGCCTACGTCATTTAAATATAAAATTCATTAAAAATGCTAATGAACAGGTACGTAATTCTAGTCTTAATGAAAAAGAACGTCTTCTTATTTCTAATTTCACAAAATTTCACTTTAAATTACAAATATAAATCCTTAGTTACCAACAGTTTGTAAAATTTGTTAGTAAAGATTTATTAACTGAAATGACATTACAAATTAAACTTTTTTCATCGTTATGTATTTTTCCTTCCGCGAAAATGCTGATGGAACATGCACCTTTGTTTATAAACCTACCACGACAGTGAGTCGAACCCGATCCGCTTGCTTTAACTTTACAATATTAAAGGCGCTCAGAAAAGTCCAAAGTCGATTTTCTCGACAGTTTTTTAGAGTTAAAATTGTAACAAATGAGCCCTCTGACATAATTTTTTAATCTTATTAACCAGGTTTCAGCACTTCTAAGAGTGCCTTCATCAGAATTTAGACATTTAAAGTGGTCTATAACCTAATTACAAATTTGTGAGAAGAAAAATTTTTTATATAAAGAAGTGTAAGTACTGACTAACAATGCGAGACAGAGACAGCATTTTTTTATATAAAAAGTTTTCTTCCCACAAATTTGTAATTGTGTTATAGACCACTTTAAATGTCTAAATTCTGATGAAGGCGCTCTTAGAAGTGTTGAAACCTTGTTAATAAGACTAAAAAATTGTGACCGAGGGCTCATTTGTTTCAATTTCAATTTATAAACGGTCACTGAACCAAGGACCATACTTAAAACTTTGTTATTAGACTTGCATGGAGGGCTTTGGGTGACTGATATTTCACTTGTGAACTTCACGTACCGTAAATAAATAAGGCTACGGGAACAATGTTCTCAGACGAAGAAAGAAAGAAAATATCTGAAAGAATGAATAGTACTGCGTAGACAGAAAATCAAATAACCTTCATATAATAATAAGTTATAATAACCCCTATATATCCAGTGCACTATACAATTGTCATATTGAATTATTATTGAACTGACTCTAGTCAGTTATACGAAGGTTTATACAGGTTGTCGTTGTTCGTTAATACAATACATCCACACGCTCCTACTCAGTTGGGAGCTGCCTACGTCCGCAGAGGTCCTATCAATATCACGTACATGGACCCGACATCGGAGGTTTAATCAGTATCATGAACATGGACGTCGACACGCTCCTACTCAGGTAGGACTGCATACGTTAGCAGAGGTCCTAACAGCATCGTGTACAGGGACCTTGAATCCAGAGGTTTAATCAGTATCATGTGCATGGCCGTGGTCTCCTTGTTTGATCCAGTCCATTATAGAGTCGCGGTTCTTTTCAGCCAATTAGCAGGCGAAATGGTTGTGGGGCACAGAATTCCCAAGTAGGAAATGAACTGTTTGGTTACAGTCGTGTGTGTGTGTGTGTGTGTGTGTGTGTGTGTGTGCGTGTGTGCGTGTGTGCGTGTGTGCGTGTGTGCGTGTGTGCGTGTGTGCGTGTGTGCGTGTGTGCGTGTGTGCGTGTGTGCGTGTGTGCGTGTGTGCGTGTGTGCGTGTGTGCGTGTGTGCGTGCGTGCGTGCATGCATCTTTTGATCGAGTTGACGGTAGCGTAAAATAATGTTAAGAAATTTGTATGTACAATTTTCTTCCCTTTTGTATTTCAAGATGTCGTTTTAAATGATTTTGGAGATTAAACGTTTCTTTAACTGTGACACTGGACTAACCACACAAGTTTACATATGGGTTGTTTTTTGTCCTCCCTCTTCGATAAACTGCCACACACCCAAGCTCAATTCAAAAAATGGCTCTGAGCACTATAAAAAAAAAGAGTCATGTAACTAGGGCATCCCGTCGGGTAGACCGTTCGCCTGGTGCAAGTCTTTCGATTTGAGGCCACTTCGGCGACTTACGCGTCGATGGGGATGAAACGATGATGATCAGGACAACACAACACCCAGTCCCTGATCGGAGAATATCTCCGACCCAGCCGGAAATCGATCCCGGGCCCTTAGGATTGACATTCTGTCGCGCTGACCACTCAGCTACCGGGGACGGACTGAGCACTATGGGACTTAACTTCTGAGGTCATCAGTCCCCTAGAACTTAGAACTACTTAACCCAGATAACCTAAGGACATCACACACATCCATGCCCGAGACAGGAATCGAACCTGCGACCGTAGCTGTCGCGCAAGCTCAAATTTGAAGTATCTAAAAAAAGACTGTTTCCCAATTTTAATATGACAAGTAACACCGCGGCTCGTTCCCTAACTCCGTAAGGAACGTAATTCCCATGTATCAAACCCCGTCAAATTGCGTTTAAACCTCGCTGGAAGTCTTTAAAGTATATCTTTATCAAACAGTGGACGAATATAGTCTTTGGTAAGCGGGTGACCCCGTCTGAGATACGGGCTCCGCTGCAATTAAGCTTTGTCTGTTTTATTTTTATGTAACTTACCTAAGGGAGGCTAGTCGTGTGCGCCCTGTGTCGACGAACTGCGGAAACTGAAACACTGAGCGAGTATAATCTGGGTAAACCGTAAACCGTTTTAAGAAAAGATTGCTCTTCGCTCATCTCAACGTTAAGGACGTCTTGCTGGCCGTAGTGGCCGAGCGGTCCTAGCCGCTACAGTCTGGAACCGCGCCACCGCTACGGTCGCAGGTTCGAATCCTGCCGCGGGCATGGGTGTGTGTTGTCTTTAGTTAGGTTTAATTAGTTCTAAGTTCTAGGGGACTGATGACCTCAGATGTTAAGACCCATCGTGCTCAGAGCTATTTGAAACTTTTAAGGACGTCTTACATCCTGAACCATGTGTCGCACAATGATACATGGCGGGGCAAAAAATGTGGCCCGGAGGAGAGGATACGACTGGATGTGAATGTATGTATATAATCACTCCCCGTAACGCGCACAACACGTCTACGTATGCCACGTGATTCACCCATGTTCAGAGCGTAGTGCGGAGCAGTGCAAAGGAGATGTTAGTATTCTAAGTGGAGCAGCGAGTGTTTGTTGTGGAAAGTCACGTGACAACAAAGTCGCGAAAACTGTGTGGCCAATTGTTTGCTGAGAAGTTTAATGATGTCAAAGAGCCAGAACTAAAGCAAAACGTTTCGGATGAGAATGCAGCAATTCCAGCAGCTTCGATCTGCCTTCAGCAACTTGCTGACGACGGGCCAAAAGTGGCGAGAGATGAATGGTCACTTTCAACATCTACTATACTCGTGTAAGAACTGAATTTGCTTTGCTCTGTTATGTTCTTTGTACCATAGAACTCTGTTCTCCGTGCCACTTTTATATGCCGCACCCTGTATAATACTGAAGATATATAGATCGCATCACTTTACCCCTGCACCGCAAATATTTTGGATATTGAAGGAACTAACTGGTTTTCACAGAAATGAATTATAGGCAAGGGCGCGTATTTGCAGCCAATCTAAATATTTTGAGACGTTGACGAAAGAGCAGATTTTTATAACAGTTAAAAATTTTTAAATGGAACCCTGTCTAATGACAGTAAAATCCCAAATGTAGAGAAAAATTGGAATGTCGGCGGTTTTTTTTGCAGAAAGCTAGTGCAAGTATCGTACTGTGGTGAACATTGTAAACATCAACAGCTGTTTGTTCCATCCTGTTGCTTAGCCGCTAGAGGACGAAGTTATGTTTCTTTGCATTGTGTTGTGTGTACACTACGATGGCATTGTGATGGGCCAGTCGACGTAATATGGCGCATTTGGAAGACAGTATTTCCAAATGCCAGAGAAGCGGGAACGCTAATGGTTTACGTGACTGCAGGAAGTATGCTGTCGGTGGCCCGCCAAGCTAGCCATGCGGCGTGACGTGTTGCTTCCCGAGCGTGAAGGCGTGTCGGTCCCCGGTACGAAACCGCCCAGAAGATTAGTGTCGAGGTCCGGTGTGCTGGCCAGCCTGTGGAAGGTTTTTAAGGCGGTTTTTCATTTGCCTCGGCGAACGCGGGCTTGTTCCCCTCATTCCGCCTCAATTATACTATATCGGCCATAGCTGCACAAACACAGACTCCACGTACGCATACACCATAATCACTCTACCACGCAAACATTTGGACATTTGGGGTTACACGTCCGGGGTATGAGACGTTCCCGGGGGGGAGGGGGAGCGTTCCACTGGCAGGCGAACAGGACAATAGCCCTGGGTTCGGTATGGACTGCTGTGGACTGTTTTGGGATTGTGAACCACTGATGGCTATACGGCGGGACAGAGTATCTCAGTCGTTTCTAGGTCCCCGGTTCAATACACAATGCTGTTAGTTCTTATACCGTGCACGTCGAAAGACATCCCAGTAGACGTCGACCTCTTCAAACAATTACAAATGTTATGAAACGGCGTATCACTGCAGCCTGGGGATGCGGATGTGTGTGCAGCAATCGTTGCTTGGCAGATTGAAAGCGTATACTGACGCTGGTGGTGTCCATTATTACATAATTGGCCATTAAAATTGCTACACCACGAAGATGTGCTACAGACGCGAAATTTAACCGACAGGAAGAAGATGCTGTCATATGCAAATGATTAGCTTTTCAGAGCATTCACACAACGTTGGCGCCGATGGAGGCACCTACAACGTGCTGACATGAGAAAAGTTTCCAACCGATTTCTCATACACAAACAGCGGTTGACGGCGTTACCTGCTGAAGCGCCGTTGTGATGCCTCGTGTAACGAGGAGAAGTGCGTACCATAACGTTTCAGACTTTGATAAATGTCAGATTGTAGCTTATCGCGATTGCGGTTTATCGTATTGCAACACTGCTGCTCGCGTTGGTTGAGATCTAATTACTGCGTGCAGAATTTGGAATCGGTGGCTTCAGAAGGGTAATGCGGAATGCCGTGATGGATCCCAACGGCCTTGCATCACTAGTAGTCGAGATGACAGGCATCTTATCGGCATGGCTGTAACGGATTGTGCTGCCACGTCTCGATCGCTGGGTCAACACATGGGGACGTTTGCAAGACAACAACCATCTGCACAAACAGTTCGACGACGTTTGCAGCAGCACAGACTATCAGCTCGGAGACCATGGCTGCGGTTACCCTTGACGCTGCATCACAAACAAGAGCGCCTGCTATGGTGTACTCAACGACGAACCTGGGCAAAACGTCATTTTTTCGGATGAATCCAGGTTCTGTTTACAGCATCATGACGGTCGCATCCGTGTTTGGCGACATCGCGGTGAACGCACATTGGAAGCGTGTATTCGTCTTCGCCATACTGGCGTATCACCAGGAGTGATAGTATGGGGTGCCATTGGTTACACGTCTCGGTCACCTCTTGTTCGCATTGACGGCACTTTGAACAGTGGACGTTACATTTCAGATGTGTTACGACCCGTGGCTCTACCCTTCATTCGATCCCTGCGAAACCCTACATTTCAGCAGAATAATGCACGACCGCATGTTGCAGGTCCTTTACGAGGCTTTCTGGATACAGAATATGTTCGACTGCTGTCCTGGCCAGCACATTCTCCAGATCTCTCATCAACTGAAAACGTCTGGTCAATGGTGGCCGAGCAACTGGCTCGTCACAATACGCCAGTCACTACTCTTGTTGAACTGTGGTATTGTGCTGAAGCTGCATGGGCAGCTGTACCTGTACACGCCATGCAATCTCTGTTTGACTCAATGGCCATGCGTATGGAGGCCGTTATTACGGTCAGAGGTGGTTGTTCTCGGTACTGATTTCTCAGGATCTATACACCCAAATTGCGTGAAATTGTAATTACATGTCAGTTCTAGTATATTTGTCCAATGAATACCCGTTTATCATCTGCATTTCTTCTTGGTGTAGAAATTTTAATGGCTAGTAGCGTATATACTTATATGGCCAGTAGTGTACTATAAGCTTCTATGGTACATTGGTTCTTCACGTGTCAGACTCCACAGAGGTGCTACATTCATCTTTGTATGTCTTTCGTTTGTCAGGCAGTGTCCCATTTAACCATACGACACCTCCGGATACGTATTAATATCTCTGTAGTGATGCACATATGCACCCATGTGAAACTGACATTCGTTTTTTGCTACAGCATGGGACCAACAACTGTCGGTGTTTACAATGTTCCAACTACATTATCTCGTAAACTACGAATACTTGCACTAGACTCCTGCCACAAACACCAATGACATTCTAATTTAGTCCACCTTGAATGTGGCGCTGTAAGTAGGCATTGTTCCATTGATATACAGTACCTCTTTAAAGTAAATACTCATTGAAACTAAAAACTCTTTGTGTATGGACTGCATAGACGCAACCATGCCTACCATATCAATATGTGAAATCTGCATATCAATGGCGCCTTTCATAATCGAAACAGTTGCGGTGCAGGTTTTAAGTGATTCTTCCCTTATTTAGTGATATATGTGGGCACAGTCACAAAGTGTGTTGCGAATATAAAAAGTAGTAAAGAAGTAATAAATTATCACGTCGTGCTTGTTGCCGCAGTTTAATTGCATAAACAGAAAAAAATGTGTTATATTAAAAATTCATTTTTATTTC
This sequence comes from Schistocerca piceifrons, assembly GCF_021461385.2. NCBI lineage: Eukaryota > Metazoa > Arthropoda > Insecta > Orthoptera > Acrididae > Schistocerca > Schistocerca piceifrons. The sequence continues at coordinate 950,640,694 of NC_060139.1, forward strand.
AATAATTATTCCTTGTTTTTTAATAGGGCTTGTAAAATTTTTCACTCTATTTCAAACGTTGTGGTGAGATTACACCAGAGATATATGGTCATTTTCAGGTCTGTTTGTCTCTTCAGTTGGCTCAACCAATATACTGATTCCTCCTTCGTATTTCTCCTGAAATGACCGTGAAGGTAAAAACTGCGGATATTCGAGCTCACATGGAGGCTTACCAGCAATGGTTCCTGCCAAAACCTTTTTGCAATAAGAACAGGAATGGCGGAAAATGACAGCGTTTTACAAAGTTCCCACTGCGACACATCAGAAAAGAATGCAAGGAACATTGCACTGTCATCCAGTTCCGAACTATGTTTAAAATTTTAAGTGTCTAATTCATTTGGAATTTAGTTTAAAATCAGATGCAGAATTTGGACCGAACAAACAGAGAAGACAATGATACCCATCTCATTCCCCCCCACGCCTCCCTCTACTTAGCTGAGACCATCTGCTCACATACTGCCTTGAACATATTCTGATACTAACGGCAGAACACACCAGTCCTGCAGGGCAGCCGAGATGTAAGGCGTTACCAAACACACTCCCTCCTTCTGAACATACCTGCAAGAAAGGACGTTACTGCTGCCTTTTCATCCAGATCTCAGTTATGTCTGAAATTCAATGGCTCTAGCTCATCATGAAGTTAGTTTAAGAATCAAGAGCGAAACTTTCACCGTACAGACCGACAAGATGTGGAAAAAAAGTCGGCTGGTCAGCCAGTTGCTAAAGCAGTTGGTTGTTATATCAGTAGGATAGCCACGCTGAACAGAGGCTGCGGTGCGGCAATGTCTGGCGCTTGCCGCCACCGCGGTGAGTGTTGTGGGCGGCGGAAGCCCAGCGGCCGTAATCGATATACGGCCGTGGCGCGGCTGGGGCGGCAGGTGGGCGGCGAGCCGCCCCGCGGCCCACGGTCCGTTACACGCGGATTACGGCACGCCTGCAGACGAGCGCTGTTTGCGCCGCGCCAGAGCTCGGCCTGAGGGCTCCAGAAATCACAGCCTCTGCAGTCCGCGCACTGCAGGTGGCCGCAAACCCAAGTCATCCGGTTGGACGCGTCCTAACGGTCGCAACTGAAACCACGTCATCGGCATGGAGCAGGACGACGACAGACTATACCCTGAGAATTGTAGCCGAGAGGGTGAACATTAATAAGACCAACAAACTGCTGGGTCTAACTGCTGGGTCTAACTCCTGGGACCGGCCGGAGTGGCCGTGCGGTTCTAGGCGCTACAGTCTGGAACCGGGCGACCGCTACGACCGCAGGTTCGAATCCTGCCTCGGGCATTGATGTGTGTGATGTCCTTAAGTTAGTTTGGTTTAATTAGTTCTAAGTTCTAGGCGACTGCTGACCTCAGAAATTGAGTCGCATAGTGCTCAGAGCCATCTGAACCATTTGAACTAATTCCTGACTTAGACGGGGAAAAAAGTCTTACGAACATGTGTCCAGAAATGCATGGTATGTGTCCTACGACAAGAAATCGTCCCGGAACACAGTACAGAACTGCATAGCACCCACGTCAGAACAGATGTTCAAACTGGCTTCCCTAGGATGCAGTGTACGCGTTCACACGTCGCGTCAAGGATTGCCTCACTTTTTCACACGTTCCGGCCTCTCTCTAAATAGAGCCAGAGGCGTCGTGAACGCGTTGTTGAAGGCTCTGCTCTTCAGGAACGGTTCAGCTTACACAACGCCTTTCAGACGTTCCCAGAGGTAAAAATCTAGGATTTTTAAGTCCAGTGATACAGTACGACATCCTATATGGCCTCCGCACCCAATCCGGCGTACGGGGAATATGTTGAGGCATCGGAGGACTTCAAAGCGGAAATGGGGTAGTGCTCCGTAATCCAGAAACCACATAAATCGTCTCATTGCCTGAGGCTCATTCTCAAGCACCCCAGGCAGGGTATTCCGCAATAAGTCAAGGTACGTTCCTCCGCCGACGTTTTATGGAATAATAACCAGTCCAAGTATATGGTAGCCAAAAATCCTTGCCTAACACATTAATGCTGATTATTACGGTATACTGATAATTTTTACTTATGGACCATTTGACAACAACTGAATAAAACACAATTTTAGTGCCATACTCGTTTCGCCTTTATTTTCTACAAGGCATCATCAGTGGCGGGTCGCTTGGACAATTTCATTGATATTACGCTCCTGTTGCATTTTTGGCGCTGTTCTTCTTCTTATGAACGCCAATTTGTGGTTTTTCCCCACATTCCACAGTAGTATGAACAGAACGCTTGTTTCGATATTGAAACATCGTAAACAGAAGATAGTAACGAACATATACTTCGTTAGGTTGGCAACAAATAGGTAAACATACCAAAGAAGATGAAACACCTAATGGAGTCGCAATATTTACTCTGTGAAAAGAAGTGTACGACGAAATAGTTGTATCGAGTGACAAAAGAACAATAGTCCACCACGAAAAAGAGTGAGAAACATGGTGAACAGTGTGTGGAAGGCGAGAACACAAAGGTGTGGTAATATGGAAGGGATAAACGTGGTAGTGCGACCTCCAGACCAGACGTGAGGGAACGCAGATCAGCAAATCATAAGTAATTACTGTTTTTACAAAAAAACGCGAAGTGAACTGTTTGATCATTTATAACTAACAAAACTGTATCGTTATAGAGCCCACTGATGATGCCTTAGAACAGGAGAAGGAGAAAAGCGTATGGCTCTGAGTACTATGGGACTTAACATCTTAGGTCATCAGTCCCCTAGAACTTAGAACTACTTTAATCTAACTAACGTAAGGACATCACACACATCCATGCGCGAGGCAGGATTCGAACCTGCGACCGTTAGCAGTCCCGCTGTTCCGGACTGCAGCGCCTAGAACCGCCCGGCCACCGCGGCCGGCGAGACGCGTATGGGATAAATAAAGTAACTAGCAGCAGGAAAAGGCAGTTTGATTTGCAAAACAAGTATATACACCTGGATGTCTTTCTCTGCGCGGTTTAGCGTAAGTCATCTCTCTCTCCCAGACAAAACCTTTTGACCGTTCTGAAATAATACAGCCCCTGAGCTCGGGGGGTTGTAACAGACGTAAGGATTTATTACCAGATGTAAGTTATGCAGCTGTTGCATAAATCGATAGTCTGGCGACAACGTGTTTGACATCATTGACTGGAATTATAGGAATAAGGTACGACACTGTATTCCATAGTTTTGTCGACTTCGGTCACACTGCGGGTCACATGCTATATGAGAAGCGGTGTCGGCGCCAGCCTATTGTGTTCGCTGCTGGGGCGTCATTAGGGCGCCGACTGCGAGGTGCATTAATACGGCCGCCGACAGAGGCACTGCTGTGCCCGGCCGCCCGTCGCGGGCGGAGCGCTTCGCCGCGCTGCGCTAATAGACGCAGCACCGCCCGTGATGGAACGCGCGCTGCCCACTATAATGCCACCTGCTGTCCGCGATGGATGCACCACACCAGCTCAAGGGCGAGCTTACCTCGCTGCGACCACGCTGCGCCCTACCTCATTAGCCCTGTACGGCCGAGCGCTTCCCACCTCACTCAGTCTCTGATTTCCGCTACATCTACTCCAATGAGTAGCGTCGACTAGAAGCGCTCATTTGTTAAAAGGCATCGAGAATTAACAATATACCTATAAAGTTCCTCAAGGGGCTCCGGAACGCCCTATACTTGCAATGTTAAAATAACGCTTATAAATTACATCTTTCCTCACAAAGTATTTGAGGTAGGAAGTTGAACTTCTTACAGATTATTTATTGGAATATGGGCTACAACTTAACACAGGGATTTTACAAAATTTTAGTTCAGTTATTAAAGATGTTTTTTTTCCAATTGTAATGAAAATTCACAAAAATATTTGCAATTTTTTATTTATATATTCAAAAATATAAAGTTTTTTGGAAAAAGGCTGTGTTAAATTATGCAGAAGGTACTGTGTAACATTTACCGAAAGTTTGAAACAAATATGTTTGGAAGATCCTTAGAAAACATGTAATTAGTATGAGAAAATAAAAGTTTTGGGAATCGGGCGACAAAGATTGGATTAACTTTTTAGTGCATTCCAGGTCCATAGGATGGATTATCTTCATCCTCTGCAAACTCCTCCTCCAGCTTCCTCTTGTTCCTCCTCCTGTTTACTCTTGCTTGTATTTCTAGACTCTTTACAGCCCTGTCTGCAGCCCGAAGGCGTTCCTTCTCTAAAGCAAGCATCGTTCGTTGTTGTGTTCGTAGATTTTGCTACCATTTTCTTCAGTTGCAGTTACTGCAAAACTGTTCCAAAAGGTAGTCATGTATGAACACTTATCACATTTCAGTCGTATTTCACTAGCAAGTCCTACGTGCTTTATTATGGAGAGTTCCAGACCAACTTCACTACAATGAATACATCTTACACAGTTTGAAAAAATTCCTTTGAGAACCGACATATCAAATATTTCATTCACATCCGATTCGCCCATAAAACATTCATAGTTTTCACTCATTGAACCAAGCTTCTTCTGTGAAGTATTTTCTTTCCCACTTTCACTGCTATGGGCAGGTGTACTTGAGAGGTTAGGTTCACTCACTTGGTTATCGTCTTTATTGTTTACAGTAATAACACATACCTTTGGCTTTCCAACATTTCTCCTTTTCTTAAAAACCTTCAGAGGATTTCTAATAACTTTACTTTTACTCATTATTATACTTCAACATAACAGAGACTCAAGAAACAGAATTAATTACGAGTATTTTCGAGATAACGACAGAGTAAATAAACATGAAACAATCGACAATCACACCAGCGATATATATTGAACCATCACAGGTTAGCCACAACACGTACTTTATCTCACATCACTAAAATGTACCTGATGAACACGGACGTTAATAATAACACCATTTGACAGCAGTTTAACAGCGCCACAGTGGGTCACGCCCACGTAGAACACATTTCAAAAAAAATTTAAAAATAGTTGTAGTCTTCGGAATTGAATAAATTATATATCTATTAAAAGGTAATAGTCTGCAGATTCAGAAAACGCAAAAAAATAAAAATTGAACTTTTCATGATTTTGAGCCTTTCCGGAGCCCCTTAAGCCGTCGGCACACGGACCGTGCTGTCGAACGTTAACCGTTGAGCGTGCCAAGTTCAACGTGCTGCTGAACGCTCAGGAACGATGCGACTTGTGCATACGGTCCGTGGGCACCAACGTGGTATACACGATCGCAACGCACTCCAGCGGCAGACGAGGAATGCTTCTAGTTCGTAAATCACACTGTTTACTCAACGGGTGCGCGTAAAATTCCCACGTTAGCTCCGTTAAAACGCACATTTTCCTGCATCGTCCACGAAAAGGAAAGTACCATGTCCAAACAATAAGGACACAGTCTTATAAAACTTCCATTACAAACAGTGCGGTACGAATCTGCAATACTTCTCCGCGTAAGATAAACATTATTTCATTATTCCCACATTTTAGTAAAACCCCAAGGTCAGTCTTACTTGATCACTGTTCCTACTCAGTAGCAGAATCTTTGCAACATGTGGATTACGAAGCATAAAAGAAAAAGGAGCAAGCTGTCCTGTAGATTAAGCCAATCGAGCAAAGTCACCCCTCAAAAAAGGTGAACTTACATTTACGTAATGTCAAATATTATAGTATATACTTATATTAAACTAATAATAAAGTATCAGAACCTAATAAAAACGCAAATGTAGGGAAAAAAATTCGGAAGTGTTAAGACGCGAACCACCGCCCCAACTAACAGCTCAATACAGGGCAGTAACGATACCCACTACGCTTTTTTTTTTCTTTTGACTATATGAACCTATCTTTTTTTTTTTAATCTCATTTTGTTCGCTTTTGTTCGTTGCATCTGCTCGGGGCGGACGTCGTAAAACATCCGTTTAAATTCGTTATTTATCGATGAACTCAGTTTTTTTTTTATTACAGAGGGCAGCTAACCCTGTGACCGAACACGCATTTTTTTTTCGATATAGTTTGTTGTGTTTGGCCTGGGCGGACGTCACAAGACATCGGTTCAAGTTGATCGTAGATTCCTTGACTCAGGTTTTTTTTTTATTACAGAGGGCACGCAGCCCTCTGACCGAACACGCTGAGCTACCGTGCCGGCGACACGCTGAGCTAAACCAACAACACGCCCCTTGTATCTAACCATATTATGTTACCCTTGCTGAAAAGCTTAATCGTAGATATGTTACTAATTGAAATTTAATTGTAACAAATTGTACCAACAACTATGCGTTTTGGGTGGATCTTCAGCGTGTCGCTGCCTCCAAATAGCCTACACTCATAATAAGCAAGTTACAATAATTCTTTTGCCACGAATATGATGTTTCTTATTATTTTATTGGAACGAATCACACAGTTAACAATGGGTTTTCCAGTTATTCCCAAGTTCAGAAACGGCGTATATACATATAGGCTTGAAATGAATGCCAATTGGCGCCACGCATCTCTATACTCAAGAGAGACGGCGTGCGAGTGACGTAGGTGGCGTTGTGCCATGTCGTTGGTCAACGCTCAGACGCACGCTCACAATATATGACATGCCAGATACTGCTCAGCACGTTCGGAAAGACTCCCCAACGTGCTATTCCACGCTATGACTCGGCACGCTCAACGCTCAACGTTCGGATGCACGGTCCGTGTGCCGCCGGGCTTTACAGATTATACGAAAGTCTTGGCTCGCCATTTGTCAGCAATTTCTCGTACATTGCTGAATTAATGAATGGTACAATGCGGTTGGAAGAAAGCTCTAACATTACTGCCTCTTGTAGCCAGGGTCGGTAAGAAAACATCTTTCTTCGCAAGCCATCTATTAATTGGCGCCCTCACCCCGTCAGACATTACTATCCATCCCTTGGAATCTTGGTAAGACCTTTAAAAATAAATCTAAATATTTATGGAGTACTCTGTCGGTTCATGGAGGAACATTTTACATATGATAAACTTGAATACACGGTATTAATGTTCCACAATAAAATTTATTTAATACATTATTGGCCATTAAAACTACTACACCAAGAAGAAATGCAGATGATAAACGGGTATTCGTTGGACAAATATATTATATCAGAACTGACATGTGATTACATTTTCACGCAATTTGGGTGCATAGCTCCTGAGAAATCAGTACCCAGAACAACCACCTCTGGCCGTAATAACGATCTTGATACGCCTAGGCATTGAGACAAACAGAGCTTGGAAGGCGTGCCAGGTACAGCTGCCAATGCAGCTTCAACACGATACCACAGTTCATCAAGAGCGGTGACTGGCGTATTGCGACGAGCCAGTTGCTTGGCCACCATTGACCAGACTTTTTCATTTGGTGAGAGGTCTGGAGAATGTGCTGGCCAGGGCAGCTGTCGCACATTTTCTGTATCCAGAAGGGCCCGTACAGGACCTGCAACATGTGGTCGTGCATTAACTTGCTGAAATGTAGGGTTGTGCAGGGATCGAATGAAGGGCAGAGCCACGGGTAGTAATACATCTGAAATGTAGCGTCCACTGTTCAAACTGCCGTCAATGCGAACAAGAGGTGACCGAGACGTGTAACCAATGGCACCCCATACCATCACGGCGGGTTATACGCCAGTATGGCGATGACAAATACAAGCTTCCAACGGGCGCTCACCACGATGTCGCAAAACACGGATGTGACCATCATGATGCTGTAAACAGAACCTGGATTCATCCGAAAAAATGACGTTTTGCCATTCTTTCACCCAGGTTCGTCGTTGAGTACAACATCACATGCGCTCCTGTCTGTGATGCAGCGTCAAGGGTAATCGCAGCCATGGTCTCCGAGCTGATAGTCCATGCTGCTGCAAACGTCGTCGAACTGTTCGTGCAGATGGTTGTTGCCTTGCAAACGTCCCCATCTGTTGACTCAGGGATCGAGACGTGGCTGCACGATCCGTTACAGCCATGCGGATCAGACGCCTGTCATCTCGACTGCCAGTGATATAAGGCCGTTGGAATCCAGCATGGCGTTCCGTATTACCCTCCTGAACCCACCGATTCCATATTCTGCTAACAGTCATTGGGTCTCGACCAACGCGAGCAGCAATCGCGATAGGCTACAATCCGACATTTATCAAAGTCGGGAACGTGATGGTACGCACTTCTCCTCCTTATACGACGCATCACAACAACGTTTTACCAGGCGACGCAGGTCACCTGCTGTTTCTGTATGAGAAATCGGTTGGAAAATTTCCTCATGTCAGCACGTTGTAGGTGTCGCCACCGGCGCCAACCTTGTGTGGATGCTCTAAAAAGCTAATCATTTACATATCACAGCATCTTCTTCCTGTCGGTTAAATTTCACGTCTGTAGCAAGTCATCTTCGTGGTGTAGCAATTTTAATGGCCAATAGTGTAGTTCTTTATGAGGTAGCTTTCGTCTTCTTAGGGGTTCGTCAGATAAGTTAATACCTAATAGATAGGCCACAAAACTTCAGCCAGAGTTCGTAGCTATACAAAGACTGTTACACAAACATGTGTGATTTTTATGACTATAACGATACAAAACACCGAACAAGTAAAACTGATATTACAGTATTTTCAGAAATTAAACTATATGGATGCATAAGCCAAATAAGTTGTACAAGTGAGTAATGCCATAGGCTGCTAGTCCCATGAACAAACTGGTGAATGTGTTGAACTGGCAGAAAAGGGGGGACCGGGAGAAGGAACTCAGTGGAATATGGGCGTGGAACAGTTATAACAGGCTTGTTATCTGGAAGGTGAGAGAAGTACTAGCTGCCAGCTGCTGCTTTAGTCAGCGTTAGTAGCCGAAATGTGTTTAATCATTAATGAACAGTTTTCTGCCTTTAATTCCTCTACGGAGAGCGCCACATTTCATATCATATGAATGACGTTCATTCAGAGCAAGTTCAGCAAAGGTGGAGTCATTCTTTTTCATTAAAAGTGGATTACAAAGTCTCGACTGCGAAAACATTTACTTCGATGGCAACAGGTTTCGGTCAGTATCTGACCACAGTCAGGCGCTCATACGACGATGGTAGGCGGTGACGGTGAATGAAGCGGGAGTTGTAACTCCACGATCGTCAATTGCTCAGTGGAGTCAACAGCTTCGTGGAGTTACAATAGCCTCTCCATTCACAGCCACCGTCTGAGGATGGTCATGTACTGGCCGAAACCGGTTACCATAAAGATAAATGTTTCTGCGTCTGGACTGTTTATGGCCTATTTTTATAGTACTTTTAGACAGACCGCTGTTTCTCTACGAGGAATGTTCTGAAAAATTACTTTCATTTACAGTCTCCAACTCGTTTCATGCTAAATCAGTCTAGTAGTTACAGCCCTACCTGGTTGACCTACATGTAAATTGCCATATAGATTTCAGGAAATCCTGTTAACTCCACTGTGTTCTTATGTTGGAATCTTATTATTACCGAACAGAAGGTTGGTAACAGTATTCCTAGTGTAAAAATTTAGCATACATATCCTGGATTTTAGTTTCCTGACAAGAATCTGTGAAGTCCTACCCACATATAGCATGGGGGCCCATTTGTTATCAGTGTGATTTTGTGCTGTCTGAGGAGCATAAGTGAGTAGTGTTATCCTCTGTCTCTTCTTTCTACTAACTGTGTTGCCAATAATGTAGGTCAGTCGGGGCTTCTATTAGGCCTACTAGACAGAGTGAGCATGAAAAGAGTTGAAGAGTAAAACAGAAGGACTCCGCACCCAAATTGCGTAGACTTGGCTTATGGAATAAGTTCACGTATATGTGAGTGGCTCTAGTTTCTTAAGCATAGCCAGCTGCTGTGGCCGAGTAGTTCTAGGCGCTTCCGTCTGGAACCGCGCTGCTGCTGTTGTCGCAGGTTCGAATCCTGCCTCGGGCATGGATGTGTGTGATGTCCTTAGGGTAGTTAGGTTTAAGTAGTTCTAAGTTCTAGGGGACTGATGACCTAAGATGATAAGTCCAATATTGCTCAGAGCCATTTGAACCATTCTGATAAACTACACGCTCATGTGTTTTTTTGCGGTAGTGTTTCACGCCCAGCATGCTTCAGGATTTTTTTTGGTCCGTCTGCCTGTCTGTCTGTCTGTCTGCCTGCCCGATTATTAAGACCCTATTTTCTAACGAGCAGACAGAGGTATGCAGCTGAAATTTATGTCACATGCTAGACTCTACGGTTCCTTGGCGCGGTGAGAAACTTGAGCTAAGTCAATGTAGTCAAAAGATAAGGCTATTTACGTCACATATTATAACACATCGTGTTACGAGCCTTCCCAAGTACACCACGTACTGCAACGAGCGCGTGAGCTGCTTTGTAAGGCCAAACACAATAAATGAGTCGAGAAGTAATTTAAGAACAAGGAATCAGGTGACAGATTCGGGATATTTTTATAACGAACAAACCGAAGCTCTATCCATAATTTGCATATAACTTATTTTCCGACGTATCTAAAGATTCAACCGGAAATTAAAGCATCTACATAATTACATAGCCGGCCGCGGTGGCCGAGCGGTTCTAGGCGCTTCAGTCCGGAACCGCGCGACTGCTACGATCGCAGGTTCGAATCCTGCCTCGGGCATGGATGTGTGTGATGTCCTAAGGTTAGTTAGGTTTAAGTAGTTCTAAGTTCTAGGGAACTGATGACCTCAGATGTTAAGTCCCATAGTGCTCAGAGCCATTCGAATTTTAATTACATAAACCAAGAAACGCTTTAATTTTCGAGATAAATTAGTAGTCCTACATTGTTCAATATGGTGACGGCCTTTAAAACCATCCAAGTTCAAACCGAGCATCCTCTTGGACTTGAGGCACGCGCAGACACAGAAAGGCCGGCCTTCCAACTAGGCAGCAAATTAGGAAATCACTGGCGCGGCCAGTTCTGTGGCGCAGCGGGCGGCAGCTAGCCGTTTGACCACTCAGAAAGATGTCACCGGAACTACCCTTTCACAGCCGTGGTGACACTAGCGTGACGTTCCGACCAGCAAACAAAGGCCCTGACCACCACTGCACCGGCCCGTTCGGGAACGGCTTCTTGGAAGATTCACTGGCTGCTATCTAGCTCGCTACCACCCGTTATCCATTGGTACGATCCGACATGCGGCTGTAAATTTAAAGGCTCGTTGCTTCGGGCACAGTCTAGTAACGATAATGGGATTCGATGGGCGTTTCGGTTGTCTGACGATCGACAGTATTTTGCGATACTACGGGAGAGCAGCAGCAATAGCCGTGCGGTAAGGTTTACCGAACTCTGCCACCCCTCCATCCCCCATCCACATCGTCCCTCCCCCCATCACTCCACCCCCCACCCCCCCCCCACCACTTTGTTGCCGATACCTAGTTCTCATAGTCCAGTATTTTGTCCCAGAGGTTTTCTTACTTAAATTTGTGTAGTTACGGCTGAATGTTATTTCTAAATATCATGCAGTGAATGTATCTATGTCAATGGAGGCTGCCCTGGGTTGTTCTGTGCTCATTTCAGATTATATCTCTGTCTGTTACAGTCATAATCTTTCACTCTCCTTGCGATTTCTACCACCTTAGCCCCAGTACTCGTTCAAATAAGTGGCTCCCTGCAAGTAGGGTCTTACTCTATGCCTTCCCGCTGTCTGTTACAGGGTAGAATAATAACGTGAGATCCCGACGGTCTGTGGACATTTATTTCGGCCCCTCGCTGGGGCAAGATCTTTTTATTTAGTGAGCCTGAGACATGAATTCTCTGGCACTCAGTTTAGGTGTGGTAGTGCAATACTTCGGTACTCGCCAACTCACTCCCAAAACCTGTAAGTTACTTCACGTTGATCTAGAATCATGAAATTAGACAAATAAAACGGTTTCACCGTACAAACAAAGAGAAAAAACGAAAATTGTTAGTTTTTAATTGTATGAATAAAAATTGCCATTTGTTGTTCGTCTCTTTGCCTGTCCGTCTGTTAAGACCCCTTTTTCTTAGAAAACGTGACAGGTATTAAGTTGAAATTTATGTCAAACATTAAGGTCTAAGCTCCCTTGGCGGTGTAAATAAATTAAATTTCTAAGTCAATGCAGTCGAAAGATACGGCAATGTATTTTACATATTCTGATGCTCGCAAACTCATTCATCAAAATCTATATATGAACTATCTACATACGCGTTCGGCCTGGAGATGTAGCGGTAAAGCGCGTGCCTGGAAACGGAGAGGCTGCGTGATCGAATGTCGGTCGGACCACTGATTTTTCAGTCTGCGTTTTAACAAACCTTTCACCTCTCAATGATGTGACGAGTCGACAGAAACGACATGTGGTTCGGATTCCACGTTAAAGTGTAGGTTCCCTTTCTACGAACGATAACTGGTGAATATTAGGAACAAAAAAGTTCAAATATGTGTGAAATGGTATGGGACTTAACTGCTAAGGTCATCAGTCCCTAAGCTTACACACTACTTAACCTAAATTATTCTAAGGCCAAACACACACACCCATGGCCGAGGGAGGACTCGAACCTCCACCGGGGCCAGCCATACCGTCCATGACTGCAGCGCCAAGACCGCTCGGCTAATTCCGCGCGGCCAATTAGGAACACGCAAGTCGTTGTAGTGTCGAATAGAAAAACTTTAAACAAGGCCTTTAAACCAGACAAATTATTATTATTATTATTATTATATTCCTTCTTTTCTCAAACGTTATGTCTGGTCAAAAAATGGGAAGTGACGCGGACCTTGATCAAGCGTGACTTCCTTTTAACTGTACGGCATATGGTACATTGCATTTAGGAACTTTCGGGTAATTGAACATGTATCAATAATTTCAGATTTCTGTAGTTGTATATATACGTTTGGATGTAGCTGTATTGCGTTGATGTACTGGTGGATATTGTGTGGTATGACTCCTGTAGTTGATAGTTGTTATTATTATTATTACTATCATTGTCAACATACATACTTTCTGTTTTGTAAGTACTTAGGGAATAATCCTCTGTAACACATATACACATATTTCTTAATCTTATTCTGGTGCCTCATATTAAAAGCAGAACAATTCATTTCCATTTAAGATTATTCCTAAGATTTTTTAAAGCTTTTGCCGATGCAGGGAGAAGCACACACAGCGCATTTTTCTATCTTCACAAAAATGTGTTATCCATTAAACTGTGTGAAACGAATGAAGATATAAAATTATCTTATTTCATTTCAATTTACTGGCAGAACTTTTTAATTTCATAATTTATAAATAATTTCACCCCCTCAAAAAAAAGTGAGTCATTAAAACGGAAAATATGAAGATAACCTTCATTTTTCTAGGTCGCAAATTTATAAAATGATGTGATTGGTTGCAATTCTGTTAGAAGTGATCTTCGGTTCATGACATGTTACAGAATGTAATACGTCGCATGTTGCAGAAACGAGTAGTGAATCATTTTTAAAATTATTCATCACAGGATCGTAGAATTTTAAAAATTACTATAACGGGTGATCAGAAGGTTTCCGTTTGAGGAGTTTGGTACAACGTATATGCAACCCAGAGCAAATTCAATGAGGGTATATAAGCACTGACATGTAGGCAAGGGGTTAGTGTCTCCTTCAAATGAGAACTTTTTAATTCGCCCTTACACATTAGATATTACTGTAGAATATTTGTCTGATAGGTTATGTAGACGGTAAAGTTCGCTATTGTGTGGCCTTGACATATTTCTCTCATCTATATCAGAATAAGTAAAAAAGTTCCATAAATATTTTTTCCATCAATACTTTCAGTAGAGAAGCCTTCAAATAGTCGAAAAGGGAATGCGCATACTGAACCTGCACCTCACTGGTCGTTCATGATTTCAAGCATCATTCCAAGGCGTGTCAAATATTTCTTCGATCCATCTTGTTTCTTTCTTTTAGGTAAATCACTTCACAGAACGTAAGACTACTCTTTTTTAAAGCTTTTTTTTATATCTCATAAAATAACAGACACACACTTAATGTTTTACGTGTACAGTAAGAGGCTCATTATCATACGTCTTTGTAACGCAACGAATTTATTGGTTCCACAGTGACAAGTCTGCGAGTTACCACTATGCCAGAGCAGAAAAGATAAATCCTTGGAAGACGGTGATTGCTGGGATATCCCACAAATCCGAGGATTCGCAGAAGCTTCCGCTGCTTTGGCAGCGTCGGATGGTGGCGTGCTCCGCGCCCAGAGAGATATATTGCACCCCCTTTCTGCGTGTAAATAAGATCTCGGCGCAAGAGTTGCAAGAGAATATTAATGAGGAAGGCGTCTTTTGCCTTCCGCGCCAAGACGTCTAGCTATGGAGACCCACTGCTCTCTAGTTTGCATTGAAGACGGAGCGCATAAATTGAAGTGCGGAGGCGCTTATAAGTCACTGAACTCCAGCTGACACAATTGACACTTGTCTTTGTTGCACGGGTACGAACTTATCGTGTTATTAATGACGTCAATATAATTTGTCTGACGAGTGTTTATCGCTGTCAGAGAATAGAAATAACCCAGCGAGCAATTACAATAGTCGGAATCAGTATTAAGTCGGGGTTCCTACATTAATAACACTTCTGAGATTAAGTCTTTTTCCGCGTGTGTCGACACCTCGTCGAGCCCAAGGGTTGCGTGGAAGGCGTTACGCTTTTGAACCATCACACAGGCATGTTGGACGTACCTTTGAGGCAAATTTCAAACTTCTGCGTCGCGACGGGAGACAATTACGGGGTTTCTAAAAGTGTCTCATTAATTGAGTTCCGCAGTCTAGTTAAAGTTGACGGAACGTCCAGGTCAAGAGTGAAGTTTCCTCCTCTAGCTTCAGCCAGCAAAAGTTATAACACAAGATGCTGTAGAGGCTGTAAACGTGCCAGAATATAAGTCCTTTTAACGCTAAGGCACGCCAGTACTTTGCGTGTATAAAAAATTTATGGTTTTTGTAAGCATGTCACGCCCAGCTTTCCTACGATGTTACTGGGCATCAGTACTGGGAATGTTCCCCATCAGTCGTCGAAAATGTGTGATTAATTCAACTTTCTGCGCTAAATTATCCCAACACAAATCATTAGGTCGCAATATTACAGCAACATATCTTGTTAGGTAAATCTTTGCCTTCTAGTATTACACATCTTACAATTAATATGCCATGTGGTACAGTCAATAATAGTACACAAGTAGAAAACGTGCAAAGTCAAACATAAAAGACTCTTCCTTGTGTATGTCATGGTGGCGCGTTAACACTCTAGCAGAGCTCTGTATAGGAACGCAAGTCAACTACCAGACGCCTAGAAAGATTGTACTGTTCTCTTACGTATGTATCTGAGCCACCAACCATGTAGATATCAAAATTAAAATCTTTGGACGTTTGTGTGTCATTTAATAGTAAATCTTAAAAATGTGGGCCCAGAAATGTCCTCTGTACATCTCCGTCTTTCCCTTCAACCCATTGCCACATCCATCTCTTAAAGCGCTAGATATTTCTAACTCCTCTAAATTTGAGAGCAACCACTTTGGCGGTGTTTTTACGAAAAGGAGCCACCAAACTAGTCTCTTTACTAGTCATTAAATTTTACTATCTCCTGTTTGTAATTCTCACCAGATGTAAATATTTCAACAAAGCTTTAAGTTTTTTATTTTATTTCTTTAAGGATTTCTTGTGACGTGACACAAATCCGTTCCAAGATTTTACTATCGACAGCAGCATCGTTGGTGGCCCTAATACAGTCTATGGCAGTTGCTTGGCTGTTAACTTCCTTCACTATAAAAAATGGCTCTGAGCACTATGGGACGTAACATCTGAGATCATCAGTCCCCTAGAACTTAGAACTACTTAAACCTAACTAACCTAAGGACATCACACACATCCATGCCCGAGGCGGGATCCGAACCTGCGACCGTAGCGGTCGCGCGGTTCCAAACTGAAGGGCCTAGAACCACTCGGCCACTGCGGCCGGCCCCGTCACTCAACAGACTTCTGTGAGGGTCTTGTGTACCATCATGACGTGTACAAATACAAATAACTGTCTTATATGTTTCTTAACGCATATTTGCTGCTTGTTTATTATTTTTCACTGTGCCTAGCGGAATATTAACTGCATGGTATGTAACACTAATGAGCAATATACACTCCTGGAAATGGAAAAAAGAACACATTGACACCGGTGTGTCAGACCCACCATACTTGCTCCGGACACTGCGAGGGGGCTGTACAAGCAATGATCACACGCACGGCACAGCGGACACACCAGGAACCGCGGTGTTGGCCGTCGAATGGCGCTAGCTGCGCAGCATTTGTGCACCGCCGCCGTCAGTGTCAGCCAGTTTGCCGTGGCATACGGAGCTCCATCGCAGTCTTTAACACTGGTAGCATGCCGCAACAGCGTGGACGTGAACCGTATGTGCAGTTGACGGACTTTGAGCGAGGGCGTATAGTGAGCATGCGGGAGGCCGGGTGGACGTATCGCCGAATTGCTCAACACGTGGGGCGTGAGGTCTCCACAGTACATCGATGTTGTCGCCAGTGGTCGGCGGAAGCTGCACGTGCCCGTCGACCTGGGACCGGACCGCAGCGACGCACGGATGCACGCCAAGACCGTAGGATCCCACTTCCCAGCAAATTAGGGACACTGTTGCTCCTGGGGTATCGGCGAGGACCATTCGCAACCGTCTCCATGAAGCTGGGCTACGGTCCCGCACTCCGTTAGGCCGTCTTCCGCTCACGCCCCAACATCGTGCAGCCCGCCTCCAGTGGTGTCGCGACAGGCGTGAGTGGAGGGACGAATGGAGACGTCTCGTCTTCAGCGATGAGAGTCGCTTCTACCTTGGTGCCAATGATAGTCGTATGCGTGTTTGGCGCCGTGCAGGTGAGTGCCACAATCAGGACTGCATACGACCGAGGCACACAGGGCCAACACCCGGCATCATGGTGTGGGGAGCGATCTCCTACACTGGCCGTACACCACTGGTGATCGTCGAGGGGACACTGAATAGTGCACGGTACATCCAAACCGTCATCGAACCCATCGTTCTACCATTCCTAGACCGGCAAGGGAACTTGCTGTTCCAACAGGACAATGCACGTCCGCATGTATCCCGTGCCACCCAACGTGCTCTAGAAGGTGTAAGTCAACTACCCTGGCCAGCAAGATCTCCGGATCTGTCCCCCATTGAGCATGTTTGGGACTGGATGAAGCGTCGTCTCACGTGGTCTGCACGTGCAGCACGAACGCTGGTCCAACTGAGGCGCCAGGTGGAAATGGCATGGCAAGCCGTTCCACAGGACTACATCCAGCATCTCTACGATCGTCTCCATGGGAGAATAGCAGCCTGCATTGCTGCGAAAGGTGGATATACACTGTACTAGTGCCGACATTGTGCATGCTCTGTTGCCTGTGTCTATGTGCCTGTGGTTCTGTCAGTGTGATCATGTGATGTATCTGACCCCAGGAATGTGTCAATAAGGTTTCCCCTTCCTGGGACAATGAATTCACGGTGTTCTTATTTCAATTTCCAGGAGTGTAGATAGATTTACATTACATGTATGACGGCAAGTGTAATACGAGTAATATACACCAATCAGCCAGAAAATTATGACCACCTACTTAAAAACTGGCATGTCCACCTTTGGCACACGTAACAGCGGCGACGCGTCGTGCCATGGAAGCAATAAGGCCTTGGTCGGTCGCTGGAGAGAGATGGCACCACATCTGCTCACACAAGTCACCTAACTGCCGTAAATTCCGGGAAGAAGGGCGACGAACTCTGACGCCAAGTTCAATCAAATTCCAGGTGTGTTCGATCGGGTTTATATGTCGAGCTGGGGGACCAGTACATTAACTGGAACTCGCCTATGTGTTCCTCGACCCACTGCTTCACACTCCTGGCCTTGTGACATGGGCCATCGGAAACATGTGCGACATGTAGAAGTGTACGTGGAGTGAAACCAATGTACGATACTCCCCGGCCGCCATATCCACTAGACTCATGGATGCCCACATGAACGTTTCCCAGAGCACAATGGAGCCACTGCCAGATCGCCTCCGTCCCGAAGTACAGGTGCAAAGAGCTGTTCCCCTAGGAAGATGACGGATTCGCGTCCTCTCATCACCATTATGAAGAAGCTATTGGAATTCATCAGATCTTGCAACGCTCTGCCACTGTGCCAACGTCCAGTGCCGATGGTCACGTGCCCATTTCCGTCTTAGTTGCCAATGTTGTTGTGGTATCGATAGCTACGATGCCACAACGTAGGTGCGCTCTGCTAGGTTGGCACTACGACACCGACACCGACGACAGCGCCCACTGCCGGCGCTGTGAATCTCTACGAGCGCCACTTCAGATTCGGCCCATTTGATTCCGAGCAGACGACCAAGCAACATTGTTTGTATTTCATAGTGGCGAGCCTTTGTAACTTGATGTACGGCATCGCACCTACGTGCTCATCTCAGCCAAAGTTAAGTACATAGAAAAACTACTTTTATTTGCAGTACCAAGTGTTCTATCTCACCTGCTCCTCCTAGCTTCCTACATTCGTCCAACCCTCAGTTTTCAGGAGAAGACACACGCGCTGCCCTCCAGGCAGGATACAAAAGTTGTGGTGTTAAGATTGACACATGCCTGGGTCGTCGGCTGCAGAGGCCCATCTTTAGGAGCGCACGGAGCACTGTGTGTTCAGTCAAACTAGTACTCTGCCCAGCATTAAAGTCTGATGTTAGTTCCACCACAGTTCGCGGCTTGTCCTGGTTTACCAGTCTGCCCACCCTACGACGTCCCACACCTGTAATGATAGGTGGCCGCCAAACCCCAAGACGTTTGGACGTGGTTTCACCAGTTATTGAAGACACTTACCACAGTACTCCTCTAACACCTGACAGACTGTGCAGTTTACGAAATGCTCGTACCGAGCTACCGGGCCATCACAGTCTGCCCCCGGTCAAACTCAGATACATCGCGCACTTCCGTTCCGCACACGGACAGCACGGTCACTCCATGCACTGTCCATGTGTCTGCCTAGCAGTTATTCCTCGCCAGGTAGCGTTACTCTCGCCTGGACGGGTTTATATCGATAGTAGATCGGCGGTGATAATGTTCTGCCTAATCAGTGTAATGTAATGAATGGTTTACATTTCCCTGCTTTTTTGATAGTGTAGTCCCGAAGCATCGGAGGTAAATGTTTCATACATTTTCGACAGGTGGTGCTTAATTTTCTCCGTACCGATTCGTGACAGAGTTGTACGATTCATAACAGATAACTTCAGAACAGATAGTTATTGGGCATATCATTTTTAAATCTACTCGACTTCTGCTTCTCTAATGGCCGAGCGGTTCTAGGCGCTACCGTCTGGAACCGCGCTACCTCTACGGTCGCAGGTTCGAATCCTACCTCGGGCATGGATGCGTGTGATGTCCTTAGGTTAGTTAGGTTTAAGTAGTTCTAAGTTCTAGGGGACTGATGACCTCAGAAGTTTAGTCCCATAGCGCCCAGAACCGTTTTATTTGTAATGATTTGAGTTTACTTCACCCCCCGCGCAACGTAGGGTATGTTGTTCTTTCTTTCTTACACTTTACCTGTGTATTTAAATATTCATTGAACTGTTACGCAGAAAGTTTGGTTGCATATAAGTAAATGGCTCCAATATAAAACCCTCAACCGTTCGTGGAGTAAAATAAACAATTTTTTGTAAACTGAAGCGGCTATCCGTCAATTCAGTACGTGGCTGTGGGGCAGTAGCAGTCCCAAATATAGAGAAAGTAATATGTTATTGCACTAATAACGTCCCTATACGTACCTGGCACATCAGTCATTAGATGAAGCCTCACCGAAAAGGTGTACTTTGCCACCATCCCGACGTAAACAGCGGCTGCCGCACCCCTATTCTATCAGTGTCAAACCAGATCGGCTATACACTGAAGTTTTTACTGAACCGTTCGCGCCCGTCACAGCGGGCAACATCCGTCTCCTGTAATCCGGAAATGGCGCTACGCTACGGCTGTTATTTACTTTTGTTTAGGACGGTAATCACGAGAATCCGCTTTTTATCAGAGGCAATTAAACCGTACACTAAACGCAATAATGCACGCGCAAAGCACTTTAATTGATGCACACACATGGCGGACGAGTGCGCCGTGTTTGTCGGCGAGATTTATGAGCAGCCTGTAAGGGGGGGAGGGTGGGAGGGGAGGGGGATAAAAAAAGAGAAGTGTGTGTTTGTGTGGAGACTGGTGTGGACCCCTTTTTTTTGTAATCAGGCGATCCGGTAGATGGGTAGAATACCAGCACAGCCCGCTAGTACTAGGTCAAAGAACCTCTGGCTTCCGAACACCTGTTAATGAGCTCCAGCCGAAGCGAATCAGCGCGGTCGATACCGAACGAGAGCCGAACAGACGCCACTGCGGCTCCTCGACACAACCACCCCTGCCCGCAGCAGAGCCGACAGACAGCGTATTACCTCTTAAGCTGCCTCAAGCGTCAAACGACACATTTGCGACACCCAATAGGGGGGTTATTAACCTCTCACAAATTAGCCGTGACGTCTCATGTATCACGCAGAAATCGGTGACGGCGTTGTTTCCTCTTTCTGAACGCATCAGCTAGGTACGAAGTTCCTGATTTACATAAATGATCTAGGTGATAATCTGAGCATCCCCCTTAGATCGTTTGCAAATGACGCTGTAATTTACTGTCTAGTATAATCATCAGACGATCAATTCCTATTACAAAATGATCTAGAGAGAATTTCTGCATGGTGCGAAAAGTGGCAACTGGCACTAAACGCCGCGCGGGATTAGCCGAGCGGTCTAGAGCGCTACAGTCATAGACTGTGCGGCTGGTCCCGGCTGAGGTTCGAGTCCTCCCTCGGGCATGGGTGTGTTTGTTTGTCCTTAGAATAATTTAGGTTAAGTGGTGTGTAAGCTTAGGGACTGATGACCTTAGCAGTTAAGTCCCATAAGATTTCACACGCATTTGAACATTTTTGGCACTAAACAAAGAAAAGTGCGTGGACATCCACATGGGTACTGAAAGAAACCCGATGAATTTTGGGTATACGACAAATCTCACAAATCTAAGGGCTGTCAATTCGACTACATACCTAGGAATTACAATTAAGAGGAACTTAAATTGGAAAGACCACACAGATAATATTGTGGGGAAGACGAGACAATGACTGCGCTTTGTTGGCAGGACGCTTAGAAGATGCGACAAAACCCACTAAAGAGACAGGATATATTACACTTGTCCGTCCTCTGCTGAGGATCACAATAACTGTGATCGTTTCATAGCTTCTGTTATTACTAATAACTAGACACCAGTGCCTACGAGCTTTAATTTGTACGCTAAAGCACTGAAGACGATCATTATGTGATCGAAAATCGATTTTGCTGTTAATAAATCATCAAAATTACGGCCAATGCTGACCTTCCTTCTAATTTTACTGTTTATTGTGTTTACTTGTTCTCTTCTTATTGTTGAGATATTAGCTATTATACACTCCTGGAAATGGAAAAAAGAACACATTGACGCCGGTGTGTCAGACCCACCATACTTGCTCCGGACACTGCGAGAGGGCTGTACAAGCAATGATCACACGCACGGCACAGCGGACACACCAGGAACCGCGGTGTTGGCCGTCGAATGGCGCTAGCTGCGCAGCATTTGTGCACCGCCGCCGTCAGTGTCAGCCAGTTTGCCGTGGCATACGGAGCTCCATCGCAGTCTTTAACACTGGTAGCATGTCGCGACACCGTGGACGTGAACCGTATGTGCAGTTGACGGACTTTGAGCGAGGGCGTATAGTGGGCATGCGGGAGGCCGGGTGGACGTACCGCCGAATTGCTCAACACGTGGGGCGTGAGGTCTCCACAGTACATCGATGTTGTCGCCAGTGGTCGGCGGAAGGTGCACGTGCCCGTCGACCTCGGGCCGGACCGCAGCGACGCACGGATGCACGCCAAGACCGTACGATCCTACGCAGTGCCGTAGGGGACCGCACCGCCACTTCCCAGCAAATTAGGGACACTGTTGCTCCTGGGGTATCGGCGAGGACCATTCGCAACCGTCTCCATGAAGCTGGGCTACGGTCCCGCACACCGTTAGGCCGTCTTCCGCTCACGCCCCAACATCGTGCAGCCCTCCTCCAGTGGTGTCGCAACAGGCGTGAATGGAGGGACGAATGGAGACGTGTCGTCTTCAGCGATGAGAGTCGCTTCTGCCTTGGTGCCAATGATGGTCGTATGCGTGTTTGGCGCCGTGCAGGTGAGCGCCACAATCAGGACTGCGTACGACCGGGGCACAAAGGGCCAACACCCGGCATCATGGTGTGGGGAGCGATCTCCTACACTGGCCGTACACCACTGGTGATCGTCGAGGGGACACTGAATAGTGCACGGTACATCCAAACCGTCATCGAACCCATCGTTCTACCATTCCTAGACCGGCAAGGGAACTTGCTGTTCCAACAGGACAATGCACGTCCGCATGTATCCCGTGCCACCCAACGTGCTCTAGAAGGTGTAAGTCAACTACCCTGGCCAGCAAGATCTCCGGATCTGTCCCCCATTGAGCATGTTTGGGACTGGATGAAGCATCGTCTCACGCGGTCTGCACGTCCAGCACGAACGCTGGTCCAACTGAGGCGCCAGGTAGAAATGGCATGGCAAGCCGTTCCACAGGACTACATCCAGCATCTCTACGATCGTCTCCATGGGAGAATAGCAGCCTGCATTGCTGCGAAAGGTGGATATACACTGTACTAGTGCCGACATTGTGCATGCTCTGTTGCCTGTGTCTATGTGCCTGTGGTTCTGTCAGTGTGATCATGTGATGTATCTGACCCCAGGAATGTGTCAATAAAGTTTCCCCTTCCTGGGACAATGAATTCACGGTGTTCTTATTTCAATTTCCAGGATTGTATAACACCTCTTGACCATTATTGCCGGCCGCTGTGGTCGAGCGGTTCTAGTTGCTTCAGTCCGGAACCGCGCTGCTGCTACGCTCTCAGGTTCGAATCCTGCCTCGGGCATGGAGGTGTGTGATGTCCTTTGTTTGAGTAGTTCTAAGGCCAGGGGACTGATGACACCAGGTGTTAAGTACCATAGTGCTTAGAGCCATTTGAACCATTATTGCTTAAAGTTGCTAAATGCAAAGGAGCAGATTGCGATATCTTTGCTTTATTGGATAGAAATTAAGTTTTCGCATTTTGCCTTGTTTGCGTCATGTTATTCATGTTTTCGAAGTCGTTGAAATTGATTAGTGAATATATTTAAATATCGTTAAGAGTTTACACCAGCACATACCCACTTTCCGCTCTCAACGTTTGATTCATCACATTATAATCTCGGAAAAATGATGATACATAATTTATGTTTTGTTTGTTTGCAGGTACAGTTCCGCATTTCTGATACACACTGAAATTCTTGTAGCGCTAGGGGACATAAAAATGGCGCACCTCTTTGACAAAGTGGAGTATCATTGTGAGGTAATTGTTTTTCCACAACTGAAGGTGAACAATGCTGCGAAAGTCTATGATGAGTTAGCGAAAGCATACGTATCAATGCACGATCATATGACACAGTGCTTAGGTGGAGCATACGCTTCCATTGTGATCAAATAAATCTGCGTGGCCAAGAACAAAGTGTCAGACTATCTCTTTAGTTTTCAGTAGTGTGGGTGACGCATACTATAAGAAGTGAGACGTGCTCATGTAACCAAGATCAAATGAACTGTATTACTGGCATATAGAATACCATAACCTTAGGATCTGAACAGCTTCTGAGAGAAGGCACCTGAAAGATCGGCCAGATCTGGTGAGAAAATGGACTATTCGATTACAATTCTTGAACGTACAGTATGAGCGCACAGTCCGTCACAGTAAGGAATCACTGCCGTAGGCAATGTCCGTATCGGCTAGACTACTGACGTCTTGGTTACTATTGGCATGCTCTGCATTTCGGTGAATACAGCTCTTTGAACGGCAATCTTGAACTCACGAGCTGAAACTGGGACTCATATACTCACAAACTGACTAACGAACTGCTCGGTGGCATATTGTAAAGCCGTCCAGCGCAAGGATACTGGAAGTCGTGATTGTATAACGTGGCCCACGGAGGCAAGCTAGTTCTAGCAACACAGGCCCTATGACGACCGCGGGTACCATAGCAGCTGTTATAAGCAGGATGAGCTGCGGTTGAGCTTAGGCGCCTTGGCTGGGAGGCAACCCGTAGCACTGTGTTGTGTGGCTGGCGGGAGGATTGTAAGGTGCTAGCCATCTTGTTATGTAGTGGGCGGCTGCGACGTAGGGGGCAGCGAAGGATGCTGCAGTCTTTATGTGATGGATCACAAGACAGAAAAGAGACCCTGTTGCACAAAAATGGGAGTATGAAAATCGAAAAAGTTAAGAAGGAAGACCAAAGCTTAGCGACCGTTTGACAGCGAGGTCGTTAATGATAGAGGCTAAGCCCAGGTTATGAAAAAATGAGGAAACAATGGATCATGCTCTTTTCAAAGGAATCCACATGGAATTTTTCCTTAAATAAATTAGGGAAATCACAAAAACCTAAATTCGGTTTACCAGATGGAAGGTTGAACCATTGTCATCCTGAATACGAGTCTACTGTGCTAATAACTGCGCATCTCACTCGGTTGCTTATCACAATAGTGAAAAGTGAAACTCGGTAATGGATCAGTTCTAAAAATCTTCCACGATATTGCGAACATGACAAAGGTCACCCACACTGTGTCTACAACTTCTTACCACGCAAAACGCCTGTCAAAGAGAGGAAAGAGAAGAAACGTTGCTGTTGTGTCTTGCCGATGTAGTCGACTGCTGTAGCTGCCCAAGCACAATCGTCGAGTGCTGTGTGTTACAAGGACTTCGAGAAAAGGGGACAAAGCAAGCGCATGTGGATTAACATCGTTAAAAATACGAAGACCTAACCATCATCAGACGAGGTGGTGCTGAGTGTTGTTTGGAGCTACCGCGGTGTGATGCTAATGTGTTGTGGTCAGAAGGGTCTAACACTTCAGGAATATTTGTGCATTGCTCTCGGGTGTCCAGCCGGGACCAATCGGTTACAGAACATGATACTACGGCAGTGCACCATGCTGTCATCTTCTGATGATACCTGTAGAATGACGGTCTTTGCTACACTGTCTGTGTTGGTCACACCATGATGTCACTCGTATCTCAACAGCTTCATTTAAAACACAATCCTAAATCGACGAGATCTGTCTTTTCATTTCCATTTATCCATATAAGACAGACCTCGACGTTTTGGGATTGTGTTTTAAGGCAGGCTATTGAGGTACAAGTGGCCGACCACCTGTTAAGTGGAGACAGTGGCTTTATCCCACTAAAACGTGGTTTGACCCAGCGCTCCGCATACTGAAGCACAACGTCAGCTGAGAGTGTGGTCGACGGTGTCAGCAGGAGCACTGAGGTACTGGAGTTGGCGCCCGGCATTCGACCGTCTTGTCTCCCCACCACTCCACCCGACGCGGCATGAGGCCAGAAACTGGGTGTGCAGCGATTATAATATAAAGGTGGTGTGATGGAGCAAAGATGCTCATCCTTCATGTATCATCTGAAGATCACGACTAAGTACGGTGTCGAATATCGTCTTTCGCGGCCGACTGTAGCCGACTGAACAGCCGAGAGTAAAAGAAAAGTTAATTCACTGGGAAACAGAAACGTGACACTGTCTTAGTATATACTAGCGAAACCTCCTGACGGGATTACGGGAAGCTGTCCGAGGGGCTGCTCCTGCTTCGTGTTAACGAAACAACTCCATCTGTAACGGGCACTGTCATTCATTGCCATTCTTTGGGATAAGTAATTTTGCTTCACCCACTATATTCTGCTGGCGTGATGGCTATTGCCTCCTTCCTCTTTTCTCGGATGAAGAATCGGCTGTGCAGCAAGCATTTTCAGAACAACCCGTAAGTGATATTAGGTTTGCAGTACTCCCTGGAGTGCCAAAATGATGACTTCTACAACCGACGTCGCCGCCAAGTCACCCATCGTTGTGTTCAAATGTGTGTGAATTTCTAAGGGACCAAACTGCTAAGGTCATCAGTCCCTAGACTTACACACTACTTAAACTATTAAACTAACTGAAACCAACTAACGCTGAGTACAACACACACACACACACACACACACACACACACACACACACACACACCGATGTCCGAGGGAGGACTCGAACCTCTGGCGGGAGGGGCAGTGCAAAACGTGACATGGCGCCTTTAACCGCACGGTCACTCCGCGCCGCTCTCCATCGTTATGAAAAATATGTTACACAGAAGGTTGAGTACATAAAGAAGGACTAAAACCGTCACAAAGTTCCATGGCCACGCCTTAATTTTTTCGAGGTGACAATTAAAAAAAACGTATTTCAATCGCCAAGAACAGCCAATAATGTCTTTTGTACGAAACAAGCATAGATTAAAACAGCAGTTGCTTCACGTGATTTATTGCTACTACACATTATACACACTCAGTTGTCGGTCAACAGTAGGAAACAGCTTTATTTTGCGCATTACAAAATTTTGTAATACCTGCAACATAATCGTCCGCACGTTACTTGTATTTAAATACTGGATATTTCAAAATGAATTTCTGAGTTGGAAGGCTTTTTGTAGCATTTATTACATTCAACTTAGTAATAATCCTCCAAATGAAAGAGCAACTGCCGGCCGGGGTGGCCGAGCGGTTCTAGGCGGGAACCGCGCGACCGCTACGGTCGCAGGTTCGAATCCTGCCTCGGGCATGGATGTGTGTGATGTCCTTAGGTTAGTTAGGTTCAAGTAGTTCTAAGTCTAGCTGACTGATGACCTTAGAAGTTAAGTCCCGTGGTGCTCTGAGCCATTTGAACCAAAAGAGCAACTCAGTTTTTCTGACAAGTGTTCAATGTGAGCACTATCCGTCACACTGCACAAGAGTGACTGAAGAATGTGTTTTTCCCACGCCCGGGTTCCCGGGTTCGATTCCCGGCGGGGTCAGGGATTTTTCTCTGCCTCGTGATGGCTGGGTGTTGTGTGCTGTCCTTAGGTTAGTTAGGTTTAAGTAGTTCTAAGTTCTAGGGGACTGATGACCATAGATGTTAAGTCCCATAGTGCTCAGAGCCATTTGAACCATTTTGAAGAATGTGTTTAACGAACAGGAGACTTTTATGTGAAGCCACAAGAAATCAGTTTGGGAGACTAGTCATGAATTAGCAGTTCCAGTGACGCATGTGTGAAGACTTTTAAGGAAACGCTTACAACTACAGGTTCTACAGCCTACAGACGATGGATCACATGCCAGGTTTGCAAACGAAATGTTGCTGCATGACGAAGGTGGTTTTCTCAATCGTGTTGTCTTCAGTGATGAATCGACATTTCACTTAAATGGAAATTTGAACACACATAATGTGTCCATCTAGGGGTCGGGAAGCCCCAACGTGGTGGTACAGTTGGAACGAGAGTCCCCTAAACTGAGTGCCTTTTTATTGTTGTGCCTTATCGCAATGGATAGGTTCGCCCTGGCCTTTTCTTTTTCTGTGAAGCAACTACAACTGCTGTATCTCAGCTTGATGTGCTGAAACTGTGCCTCTTTCCTGAACTGGAAGAAGATGAACCACAGAAATTTATTTGGCTAGCAAGATGGCCCGGCGCCTCACTGGCATACTCAGTACGCGATTAATTAAGCGATGTTGCCGGTTTGCCGTAAGGGGCCGGATGACAGAGCTTGTATTTCATGGCCTGCACGTTCACCCAATCTGACACCATGCAATTTTTACCTTTGGGGATTCATAAAGAATCCTTTGTATGTGATGTGACTCCCCTACTAGCTGATCTATCCGACTTCAGGAACAGCATTGTTGCAACAATTAATCCAGACACACTGACCAGGATTTTGGAAGGACTCGCCTATCGTCTCGATATGTGGCAGAAGACGACTGATGCTCAGAATAAAATTTGTAAAAAAAATTGATCAAGTTGCTCTCTCATTTGATGTGTTATTTATATCTGTAATCTGAATATAATAAACGCTACAAAGCCTCAAAACACAGATATTCATTTTGAAACACCCGGTAGTTCAAATATAATCAGTCTAATCTGTTCGGTGAACTAAACTGTTAATTGGTACTGCGAATTTTGGAGCTCCGTCTGTCTATATACTCGAACTAGTTATATCTGCTATGTTATGAAATATTCAGTCAATTCATATTAATCGTACACTCTGTACAGCTGTTGTTTTAATGGATGAGGGTCTGATGAGATTTGAGCCATCACTTAGAGCAGTAATTTCCAGTGTTTGTGCCTGTTACCAGTAATGACGCACTGTGCATAGAACTATCTATCTACAAATTGACAGGCTACATATTATAAGGTTCTCTATGATTAATAATCCGCTTAAGGAATTAGAACACAACTATTAATGCCGATACATATTATGTCAAGCAAGTGATGTTCTGTGCATATATATGAACTTTCTTCCGCTCCAGTAATATTAAAACTAAAGCGTACTACATCACTGAAAGGTACCTGGTAAGTAAGAACACTGTGCATGCAAACTGCGAAGTCTAGAATATTTATCGCACACTAGAATGAATAAATGTAAACTGTTTATTATGTGCGCTTTATTAATACAACGTTGATGGCGTTGCAAGACGCATAATCTCCAGTTACATTGGACTCCTTTTCCGTGAGTTTATCTTTATGTATGACACAAACTTCATAGCTGCAGATAACATACAAGATGCATAATCGCTGGGATTTCACAAGAATCGCAGTGTAAATATCTATGTATGGAACATGTCAAGTACCTCCACGCAATGTGTTGGACAGTGTTTGGTACACTTTATTGCTGATAATAAAATGTATTTTACTACTTAAGATCAGATATCACTGTAAAAACGCATCATATTTATTTCGGTCTATATATGAGTACTGTCAGTCTCATTACTTTATATGTTATATTTTGGACTCCAGAGACATAGGATGGCTTCTATACCATTTCACACCACAGCGTTAATATTGCCATGTAAGCTGTAAAAGTGACTTTAAGTAAGTATGCGGCATTGTATTATGCGCGTTTTAGTGGGGCATGTACACACTGTATTGACAGTTAATTACGAAACGTGTTTCACATGTTCTGTAACTTCACATGAAGGAACCCTGATGGTGATTCGGCAACTGAAACCGATTGTAATAAGAGAGTTTTGTTAGCAGCTCTTGTCAGTTGGACTACAACTTTTTAAATACATACTATGTGTGGGTCACCACATTCAATAAATACGGGGTGGCCTAAATAAGAGGACTCTTCGTTTATTAATGTCTGATCGGGAGTGAAAGGCAAACCAAAGTGAAATCCGATGAAGCTTTGCACTGGAGTGTTGGGCAGTGTATCCCCGTCGATCGCGTCACCTCGCTCTTTTCAATGTCTACAAAATAATGTCCCCTGCCAACTATGAATACTGACGGATTTCTCCTGTTTTCGTGCAGTTCACATAACATAACTGTCATGCATTACCTTTACCATGAAAATTCTTGGCCGGGCACTGCAAAGAAAATGAAGACGCAGCGTTTTGGATGAGACGTGTTTGATGACCCACCATAGAGCCCGTGTTTGGCTCCTCTGAGTCTCATCTCTGCTCACATGAACCGCTGGCTATGAAAACGATATTTTAGCACCGACAACGATCTGCAGACCAGCATAGAGAATTTCTGGAAAGCACAGGCAGCTGCTTTCTGTGACGAGGATATTCGAAAGTTGGTACAACACTAGGACAGATGTCGAAGTTGAAATGAAAACTACACTACTGGCCATTAAAATTGCTACACCACAAAAATGACGTGCTACAGACGCGAAATTTAACCGACAGGAAGAAGATGCTGTGATATGCAAATGATTAGCTTCTCAGAGCATCCACACAAGGTTGGCGCCGGTGGCGAAACCTACAACGTGCTGGCATGAGGAAAGTTTCCAACCTAATTCTCATACACAAACAGCAATTGACCGGCGTTGCCTGGTGAAACGTCGTTGTGATGCCTCGTCTGAGGAGGAGAAATGCGTACCACCACGTTTCCGACTTTGATAAAGGTCGGATTGTAGCCTATTGCGATTGCGGTTTATCCTATCGCGACATTGCTTCTCGCGTTGGTCGAGATCCAATGACTGTTAGCAGAATATGGAATCGGTGGGTTCAGGAGGGTAATACGGAACGCCGTGCTGGATCCCAACGGCCTCGTATCACTAGCAGTCGAGATGAGAGGCGTCTTATCCGCATGACTTTAACGGATCGTGCAGCCACGTCTCGATCCCTGAGTCAACAGATGGGGACGTTTGCAAGAGAACAACCATCACTACGAACCGTTCGACGACGTTTGCAGCAGCATAGACTATCAGCTCGGAGAACATGGCTACGGTTACCCTTGAAGCTGAATCACAGACAGGAGCGCCTGCGATGGTGTACTCAGCGAAGAACCTGGGTGCACGATTGGCAAAACGTCATTTTCTCGGATGAATCCAGGTTCTGTTTACAGCATCATCATGGTCGCATCCGCGTTTGCCGACATTGGGGTGAACGCACATTGGAAGCGTGTATTCGTCATCGCCATACTGGCGTATCACCTCACCCGGCGTGATGGTATGGGGTGTCATTGGTTACACGTCTCAGTCACCTCTTGTTCGCATTGACGGCACTTTGAACATTCCACGTTACATTTCAGGTGTGTTACGACTCGTGGCTCTACCCTTCATTCGATCCCTGCGAAACCCTACATTTCAGCAGGATAATGCACGACCGCATGTTGCAGGTCCTGTTCTGGCCTTTCTGGATACAGAAAATGTTCCACTGCTGCCCTGGCCAGCACATTATCCAGATCTCTCACCAATTGAAAACGTCTGGTCAATGGTAGCCGAGCAACTGGCTCGTCACAATACGCCAGTCACTACTTCTGATGAACTGTGGTATCGTGTTGAAGCTGCATGGGCAGCTGTACCTGTACACGCCATCCAAGCTCTGTTTGACTCAATGCCCAGGCGTATCAAGGCCGTTATTACGGCCAAAGGTGGTTGTTCTGGGTACTGGTTTCTCAGGATCTATACAGCAAAATTGCGTGAAAATGTAATCACATGTCGGTTCTAGTATAATATATTCGTCCAATGAATACCCGTTTATCATCTGCATTTCATCTTGGTGTAGCAATTTTAACGGCCAGTAGTGTATGTAAAGAAGTAGCTGGAAAGTGTAGCTAACTGTTGCAAATAAAACATTTTTGAGTTTTAGTTCTGTTTCCATTTCACGATCTATGTGACATTAATAAACGGATAACCCTTGTATAACTGGCAGGTAAATATATTTCATGCCCCTTATGGTAGGCAACCCGACTTACAGTATTTTCTCTGTGTGTTGATGGTGTACGCTGGCTTGCCTGTCCCTAGGCGCAGGAAAAATTACCCTGGCCAGTTTTCTTTTGTCCACCCAGTAAGTTGATAGCTGAAACATCACGACAGCAGCTAGTAGCAGGCAGAGTCGACGGACGTAGTGCCAGCAGGGCGGCGAACCGGAGTGGCGGGCTATGGCTTCCGGAGGCAATCAATTTCCGGCAGGTGGAGTGGTGGTCGGCGCGTGCGCCCAGTAGCCAGTAGCCGCGCGGCTCATATTTCGAGGACGGACACCGCCGGGCCGGCATTTTTTTGCCGGCCTGAAACAAAGTGCGTGCTGCCCGCAGCACGCAGTAAAATACAGCGCTGTCACTGCGCAAGCGTTACTGCCCTAAGACGGCAGCCGCTGGACTCTGGAATTTTCGTTTCATGCTCCCGAGAGCGGGCTGGGACGGTTCACATCGGAGGGACACTGAGCCCAGGCTAAATTGTGTGAACGGTATCGTAAAACAAAAGACCATTACTTTTCGCCTAAAACTTGCAGCCCG
This sequence comes from Schistocerca piceifrons, assembly GCF_021461385.2. NCBI lineage: Eukaryota > Metazoa > Arthropoda > Insecta > Orthoptera > Acrididae > Schistocerca > Schistocerca piceifrons. The sequence goes on from NC_060139.1 coordinate 950,672,584, forward strand.
TTTATTTCGTAAGCGGTTTGCGGCGTTTGTGCCACGTTGGGGTCATAATTTGATCTTCGTGCAGAATTGCATTCGCCGCTATAGCTAGCTATACATGGCGGAAGCGAAGCAGGTTACTCACTCGTCTACGACAGCTGGATAAGACTACTGGTTTCAGAGTGTGGGGGGGAAGTTTTAATCGGCAGGTGTCTTTATCCTTCAGTGACTATAGATTATAGAGACTCCCGCAGAAAACTGGCGGCGAAATGCGTAACTTCAAGGGATAATAATTAATAAACAACTAATTAAAATGAGACCAAAGTGGCGATCGGTAAACTAGCGACGAAGTCTCTACACGGTGTGATTTGAAACACTAGTATCACTCAACAGCTCAAAAAATGGTATTCCATAGTATTGTTGAGAATATAGTTAGCTACATAAGGTGCCCACTGACGAATAAGAGAATGCACAAGATCATGACACTGGAGTTAGAGGTAATTAGATTTTATGACAAAGTGCCTAGAGGCCACCCGGGAAAATAAGATCGTACGGGAAAAATGGAAGTGACACATCCCTTAACGAGAAAAGCGGAGAATAAATGTCCTCAATGACTGGTGCATGTTAAAAGAATGAGCAATGACAGGTCGTCTACGAAGGTGTTAATGTGGGCCTCGAGAAGCACTTAAAGGGGACGACTGCCCTTGTCACGGGAATTGAGCGACAGATGAGGAGGGATCAACATCTTTCAATTGGAGTAACCGAGAGTGCTGGAAGAAGAGCCCGCCTGGCTAGCCGCGCGGTCTAACACGCTGCTTCCCGAGCGGGAAGGCGTGCCGGTTCCCGCCACGAATCCGCCCGGCGGATTAGTGTCGAGGTCCGGTGTGCCGGACAGCCTGTCGATGGTTTTTAAGGCGGTTTTCCAGCTACCTCGGCAAATGCGGGCTGGTTCCCCTTATTCCGCCTCAGTTACACTATGTCGGCGATTGCTGCACAAACACTGTCTCCATGTACGCTTACACCATAATTACATAATTACTCTACCAAGCAAACATTTGGGGCTACACTCGTCTGGTATGAGGCGTTTCCGGGGGGAGTGGTGGGGGGAGTCGACTGGAGGTCGAGCCACACAATAACCCTGCCTTCGGTGTGAGGCGGCGGTGGAGTGGATGGACTGCTGTGAACTGTCGTGGGGTAGTGAACCACAGAGGGCTACGGCAGGACGAAGCCTCTCCGTTGTTTGTAGCTCCCCGGTTTAACACACAATACACACTGGAAGGAGAAAACGGCTACCTTCTAGTGTCAAAAGCCAAACAAACAAGAAAAACTTTATTCATACGGACGTTTCATTATCGCAACATTATTAAAAATTATGTTTCGTAAATAACAAATGAGTCAGATTACCATAACGCATATCGGCTGAACATGAACGATCTCTGATGGAAATGACCGTGCGTGAGCAAGCGGAAAACTGTTGGGTGTGATCAAAAAGCCATCTAGGTGTGAATGAGCAAAACGTTATGGAACGAAGTGATTTTATTTTTGTAGCTGAAAGTGGGATAATTGTTACATGTGCCTCGGACAAGGTCTGGTATTAGATTAAGTGACTGTCAAGTAATGACAGAGGAGCTAGGTATAGAGGTTTCTGTGTTCGATGCTAATATTAAATATCGCGATTGTAATACATGCGGTAAATAGGACTCTCCTCAAACAAGCAGCGAAGCACCGAATGCAGACTCTTTGGATTTTAATGGACAACACAAGAAGTTCAGATATTTAGTTCCAGTAATGTATCACGCTCGGTCACAGCGGCCGGCCACCCTATTTCCTTTCCATTCCTTTCGAACCAGTTACTGTTTTTTATGTCCCAGCTGCTGCATCGCGAGAACAAGCAATTAATGGTGCTGTGAAATATCTCAGAATTCACTTTATGTTTATTCAGAATTATTGCACGTTCAGCTGTAGACTTCACTTGTCACGTTCTTATAATGTTTCTGTTCTTGACGTCACGTAGAGTGTGGTTGAACGTCATACACTTATTCACTGAAGTACAACTTTTGTCTCTAATTGATTTCGAGAATATTCAGTTCGTTTCTGTTTCGCAAATACCTAAGGACGATTTGTGGTTATCTGAAATGGTAGCAGTAATGAACGGCTTTAAAAATAGGTGCCCGCAGCTCGTGGTCTTGCGGCAGCGTTCTCGTTTCGCGCGCATGGGGTCCCAGGTTCGGTTCCCGGCGGAGTCAGGGATTTTTACCTGCCTCAAGATAACTGGGGGCTGTTGTGTCGTCTTCCTCATGATCATTCATCCCCATTACGGTCGGAGGAAGGCAATGGCAAATCAGCTCCGCTAGGACCTTGCCTAGTACAGCGGTGCGGGTCTCCCGCGTCGTCCTCTACGCTCCTTGGAGTATGGGACCTCGTCATCATCGTTAAAAAACAGGTGACTGTTCAAAATTATGTTTGATAAGACTTGTAGATAAAAGAAAGCAGAATTCACTTCAGCAAACAACCAAAGATAGCAGTAGCCTACAACTATGTTTTACTGAAATGTTGCGTTCTTATCACCCCTTTCCTATAGTAGTTTCTTGTCACTACACTAGCTTTAATATTGTGAATGGCATCAATGCAGACATCACTATCGTTGTTAAACATTATTTTCCATGTTCCCGTTCATATCTTACTTTTTCAGTGGACCTTTTTGTTGTGTACACAGTTCCACGTAGTCAGCGCGTACACTACTTTCCCACTAGAGCACGCCCCGCTAAGCACAACAGCGCAGGCGCAGCGCTCGTCCGTCTCCGCACTACGAGATGGCGCTGCCATAGAGACGGACCAAATTCTGCTTCCATCGATCCACGTATTAATGTGTAACACAGCCAATGAGATTGCTGCTAACGTAGAACCTTTTCTCCTCGCGGATCACACTCACGCAGTGATACATGAATGCACTAGGTATTATAACGAGTGTACAGACCTCCGATTAGTCAGTCTGCATTTGTCTGCAGCAGTCTGTACCAGTCTGCGTTAGTCTGTACCAGTCTGCGCCTAATAAGATTACCATATTCCTGTACATAGCCATGAAGATAAATGTATAGACACTTTTGTTAAGTATCAGAGATATATGTGAGAATAAGATTAACGTACCAATACCAAAGGAACTTCAGATTGCCAATTGTAAATATCATCCAGAACAAAGTAAATTTTATGCTTATTATTATTTTAAAACATGTGTGTGAAAATTAATCAAGTTCTGTTTAAAGTTGGTTACCGTCAATCTGCTACACTAAGCGTGCAAGTGGCATTTCTATCGTCTGACCTAACGGCAGTAGATAAACACGCCACGATAAGACCACGAGACATATTGCTGACACTCGCCTCCTTCGTTAGAGCGACAAGTCAAGTAATCTGATGGTGTGTGTTCTGAAGGTCTTACAGTACGCACACCACACTTTTCGTGTAATTTATTATAGAAATTAAAGTAGTTCTTCAACAGTTTGCACGTTTTCGTTGCTTACTTCGATATCTTTACGTTATCTTGGAAAAGTTGACCGCATTCACGTTCCACACTTGGTTACATTCAATAAGCTGAACATTTATTGCCCTTACTTCCGGAGAGTAGAATCATAGAGAAACTACCCTCGTATATCTAGTCTGCGACGCAAGCTAAGATGAAAAGAAAACGGAAAGAGAAAAAACAAGAGACTTTTCATGTACTCAGACGACAGCAATAAAAAGATTGGTTGAAAGCAGGAAAGAACAGAGCACTTTCTGGCAAAAAAGGCAGAAACTCGTGTCGTCGCTCCATGCAGTGCTGTCTGGCGCCTGTGACACGAGACTCAGACTATTGGCCTGGTCGGTGAATTACAGGCTCCTCCTGTAAGCGAAAATAGAAGCCCGAATAATCGCAGTGGAACTCCTCTCGCGCCCGTAGGCTGCGGGGCGAGATAAAGTCCGCATGTAGTGCGAAATAAGAGCCCGCAGACTCGGAAGTAATGCAAGTTTTAATTGAATTATTTATCTCGTAGTTCCGGACGAGAGTTCGTTTATCAGATTAATCGCATTTCCCTCCTCTACTGGTGCAGCGCGCTCGCTATCAGTATGCGCAGAAGTAGTGAATGGCAACTTTTTCACGGGTATCAGTGTGTTCAAAACTTAATTTATTTTGGAATTCTTGAAGGGAAAATGTACTTTCTTTCTAACTTTCTACCTTTACTGTTTCTCATCCTCCTCGCCGCAAATGAGCCATAAAATCAGCCTAATAACTTTGAAAAGTTCTCTATCGGGCCAATTCAATTCATAACAAGTATCCCAAAATTATTAAAATCACGATTATCAACCGTGGCATTAAAATACAGCTGTAGGTGATTTTCCGTTTTTACATTTAATGATTAAAAAGATTTAATATAAACTGAATCAAAGCTGCTAATCGCATGTCCTGGGTCTCTGGTTCAATCTAAGTCACTGCTTGGATGATGCATAAGAATTATCAGCACTGCCGGTCTAGGCTTTCTTGTGTAAGGATTAACCTTCATTCTGCCAAAGGTCTTGTCAAAGACAGCAGAGAAACGGACAGAGGTTAAAGATACTCCCTCTTTTATTGTTTATTTAACCTCCAGAAACTTCACTCTATTAAGCCATCTAAAAAAAAAAACAGTTACAACTTACCGGGTGATCAAAAAGTCAGTATAAATTTGAAAACTGAATGAATCACAGAATAATGTAGATAGAAAGGTACAAATTGACACACATGCTTGGAATGACAGGGGGTTTTATTAGAACCAAAAAAATACGAAAGTTCAAAAAATGTCCGACAGATGGCGCTTCATCTGATCAGAATAGCAATAATTAGCATAAAAAAGTAAGACAAAGCAAAGATGATGTCAATTTTTACCTCTCTATCTACATTATTTCGTGGTTTATTACGTTTTCAAATTTATACTGACTTTTCGATCACCCGGTATATTGTATTGTATGAAGAGAATACCTAAGCGCATATTTACAGATGAAGAGGTGAATCTGCTACCATTTTTCCCACCACGAATTTTTAACATGTAAATGCAGAAAGAAATTAGACAATTTTGATTTATCAATTCACACGATAAGCAAGAAATAAAAATAAAACGTGTCTACCTCTAAACATCTCCAGTTTTTTCTCCAATACTGTCAAGAAAATTAACATTAACTTTATAAAGGCGAATGTCTTTAGTACATCCTCTTTATAGCGGATGCCGGCGTGGGAATACACCCGCGGCCGCTGGATTGTCTGCCCCATCCGCTTTAAGTAGAACGTATTTCAATACCACATTTAATATATCCGCTGTTTCAAAATAGAATCTCTGCGTTTAAAGGCTTTGTAGGATTTATTACATTCAGATTACAATTATGAACATTTCATAAAATGAAAGATCAACACAAACATTTTTTATGCAAGTGTACAGTGTGAGCACCATCTGTCTCAGTGCTCAGGGGTGACTGAAGAACATGCTGAAAGAGTAAGAGAATCCTTCACGCTTAGCCCTCAGAAATCTGTTCGGAAGCCTAGTCTAGAATTAGCAATTGCAGTTATGTCTTTGTGGATACTTACAACTTCATCCCCATAGTCTGCAGCTGTTACAGGCTGTAAGCTTACAGACTACGGCTTAAGTGGCAACTTTGCAAACGAAATGGTCTAAACCAGAGGCTCAGACGACTCTGCGACTATAATGGTTGCAAATTCATCGACCTCCGTTACTGGGTGGAGAACTGTAGGGCCCCCCTAGACAGGTCAGGCGTGCACTACACACCGGAAGCAGCTACTAGGGTAGCAGAGTACGTGTGGCGTGCACACGGGGGTTTTTTAGGTTAGAGGGACCCCCCCTTGGGCGAAACGATAAAATACCTGACGGCTTGCCAGAGAGGACATTATCATCGTTGATAAAGAACGTCCGTCCTCAGAGACCAAAAACAGGAAAAGTTAACGTAATATTGGTAAACTGCAGGAGTATCCAGGGCAAGGTTCCTGAATTAGTATCTCTTATTGAAGGAAATAGTGCGCATATAGTATTAGGAACGGAAAGTTGGTTAAAACCGGAAGTGAACAGTAACGAAATCCTAGACACAGAATGGAATATATACCGCAAGGATAGGATAAACGCCAATGGTGGAGGAGTATTTATAGCAGTAAAGAATTCAATAATATCCAGTGAAGTTATTAGCGAATGCGAATGTGAAATAATCTGGGTTAAGTTAAGTATCAAAGGTGGGTCAGATATGATAGTCGGATGCTTCTATAGACCACCTGCATCAGCAACCGTAGTAGTTGAGCGCGTCAGAGAGAACCTGCAGAACGTCGTGAAGAAGTTTCGTGATCATACTATTGTAATAGGGGGAGACTTCAATCTACCAGGTATAGAATGGGATAGTCACACAATCAGAACTGGAGCCAGGGACAGAGACTCTTGTGACATTATCCTGACTGCCTTGTCCGAGAATTACTTCGAGCAGATAGTTAGAGAACCAACTCGTGAAGCTAACGTTTTAGACCTCATAGCAACAAATAGACCGGAACTTTTCGACTCCGTGAATGTAGAAGAGGGTATCAGTGATCATAAGTCAGTGGTTGCATCAATGACTACAAGTGTAATAAGAAATGCCAAGAAAGGAAGGAAAATATATTTGCTTAACAAGAGTGATAGGGCACAAATCGCAGAATATCTGAGTGACCACCATCAAACGTTCATTTCTGAGGAAGAGGATGTGGAACAAAAATGGAAAAAATTCAGGAACATCGTCCAGTACGCTTTAGATAAGTTCGTACCGACTAAGGTCCAAAGCGAGGGGAAAGATCCACCGTGGTATAACAATCATGTACGAAAGGTACTACGGAAACAAAGAAAGCTTCATCATAGGTTTAAGAGTAGTCGAATCATAGCTGATAAGGAAAAGCTGAACGAAGCGAAAAAGAGCGTAAAGAGAGCAATGAGAGAAGCATTCAACGAATTCGAACATAAAACATTGGCAAACAATCTAAACAAGAACCCTAAAAAGTTTTGGTCATATGTAAAATCGGTAAGCGGATCTAAATCCCCTATTCAGTCACTCGTTGACCACGATGGCACCGAAACAGAGGACGACCGAAGAAAGGCAGAAATACTGAATTCAGTGTTCCGAAACTGTTTCACTGCGGAAAATCGTAACACGGTCCCTGACTTCAGCCGTCGCACGGACGCCAAAATGGAAAATATTGAAATAAACGATATCGGAATTGAAAAACAACTGCTATCACTTAGTATCGGAAAAGCATCCGGACCAGACGAGATACCCTTAAGATTCTACAGTGATTATGCTAAAGAACTTGCCCCCTTTCTATCAGCAATTTATCGTAGATCGCTGGAAGAACGTAAAGTACCTAGCGACTGGAAGAAAGCGCAGGTCGTTCCCATTTTCAAGAAGGGTCATAAATCAGATGCGAATAATTATAGGCCTATTTCGCTTACGTCAATCTGTTGTAGAATAACGGAACATGTTTTGTGTTCTCGTATTATGACGTTCTTAGATAATACAAATCTCCTTCATCATAACCAACATGGATTCCGCAAACAGAGATCATGTGAAACTCAGCTTGCCCTATTTGCCCAAGAAATTCACAGTGCCGTAGACACTGGCGAGCAGATTGATGCCGTATTCCTGGACTTCAGGAAGGCATTTGATACGGTTCCGCACTTACGTTTAGTGAAAAAAATACGAGCTTACGGAATATCGGACCAGGTTTGTGATTGGATTCAGGATTTCCTAGAAGAAAGAACACAACATGTCATTCTTAACGGTTCAAAATCTGCAGATGTAGAGGTAATTTCGGGAGTACCGCAGGGAAGCGTGATAGGACCTTTATTGTTTACAATATACATAAATGACTTAGTTGACAACATCGGTAGCTCCGTGAGGCTATTTGCAGATGACACGGTTGTCTACAAGAAAGTAGCAACATCAGAAGACTCGTACGTACTCCAGGAGGACCTGCAGAGGATTAATGCATGGTGCGACAGCTGGCAGCTTTCCCTAAACGTAGATAAATGTAATATAATGCGCATACATAGGGGCAGAAATCCATTCCAGTACGATTATGCCATAGGTGGTAAATCATTGGAAGCGGTAACGACCGTAAAATACTTAGGAGTTACTATCCGGAGCGATCTGAAGTGGAATGATCACATAAAACAAATAGTGGGAAAAGCAGGCGCCAGGTTGAGATTCATAGGAAGAATTCTAAGAAAATGTGACTCATCGACGAAAGAAGTAGCTTAAAAAACGCTTGTTCGTCCGATTCTTGAATATTGCTCATCAGTATGGGACCCTTACCAGGTTGGATTAATAGAAGAGATAGACATGATCCAGCGAAAAGCAGCGCGATTCGTCATGGGGATATTTAGTCACCGCGAGAGCGTTACGGAGATGCTGAACAAGCTCCAGTGGCGGACACTTCAAGAAAGGCGTTACGCAATACGGAGAGGTTTATTATCGAAATTACGAGAGAGCACATTCCGGGAAGAGATGGGCAACATATTACTGCCGCCCACATATATCTCGCGTAATGATCACAACGAAAAGATCCGAGAAATTAGAGCAAATACGGAGACTTACAAGCAGTCGTTCTTCCCACGCACAATTCGTGAATGGAACAGGGAAGGGGGGATCAGATAGTGGTACAATAAGCACCCTCCGCCACACACCGTAAGGTGGCTCGCGGAGTATAGATGTAGATGTACTGCATGACAATGAACATTTCCTGGCTCGTGTTGTCTTCAGTGACGAATCGACACTTCACCTTAATGGAACACACGCAATGTACGCATCTGGGGGTCAGTAAATCTCCATGGGATGCCACAGTAGCAACGAGACTTCCCTAAATTGAATATGTTTTCTTCCATATTACGGCAGAAAGTTTATGGGACTTCATTTTTCGGTGAAGGTGCTGTAACGTGTTTCTTATTCTGATGCGCTAGGGCTATGGCTGTTTCCATAATATGAAAAAGCTGAACCACAATACTTAATTTGGCAGCAAGATGGTGCGCCGCCTCGTTGACATAACTCAGTAAGCGAGTAGTTAAACGACGTTATATCCGACGGCTGGATTGGGCGATCTGACGCAATAAAATTTTTATACTATGTGATAAAAAGTATCTGGACACCTGGCTGAAAATGACTTACAAGTTCATGGCACCCTCCATCGGTAATGCTGGTATTCAATATGGCGTTGGCCCACCATTAGCCTTCAAAACAGCTTCCACTCTCGCAGGCATACGTTCAGCCAAGAGCTGGAACGTTTCTTGGGGAATAGCGCGCAGTTCTTCACGGAATGCTGCACTGAGGAGAGGCATCGATGTCGGTCGGTGGGGCCTGGCACGAAGTCGGCGTTGCAAAACATCCTAAAGGTGTTCTATAGGATTAAAGTCAGGACTCTGCGCAGGCCAGTGTAACCACTCCACCCCAGGCCGTGCATTATGGACATGTGCTCGATCATGTTAAAAGGTGCAATAGTCATCGCCGAATTGCTCTTTAATAGTGGGAAGGAAGAAGGTGCTTAAAACATATTGTTGGCCTGTGCTGTGATAGTGCCATGCAAAACGACAACGGGGCCAAGCGCAAGCCCATGGAAAACACGACCACACCATAACACCACCACCTCCCAATTTTGCTGTTGGCACTACACACGCTGGCAGATGACGACCACCGGGCATTCGCCTTACCCACACGCTGCCATCTGATTGCCACATTGTTTACCTTGATTCGTCACTCCACACAACGTTTTTCCACTGTTCAATCGTCCAATGTTTTGCGCTCCTTACACTAAGCGAGGCGTCGTTTGGCATTTATGGGCGTGATGTGTGGCTTATGAGCAGCTGTTCGACCATAAAATGCAAGTTTTCTCATTCTGATCCAGTTCGGAATTCCTGTGGGATGGTCTGGGTAGATGTCTGCCTACTAAACATTACGAACCTCTTCAACTTTCGAAATTTGTGGTAAGTTCCTATGGGACCAAACTGCTGAGGTCATCGGTCCCTGGGCTTAGACACTACTTAATCTAACTTAAACTAACTTACGCTAAGGACAACACACACACTCATGCCCGAGGGAGGACTCTACCCTCCGACGGAGGCATTCCGACAGAACCCTGTGAAGGCGCTCTAGGCCACGTGGCTCTCCGGCGTGGCCCTATTTAACTGTAGGCGTCTCTGTCAGTCAACAGACGAGGTCGGCCTGTACGCTTTTGTGCTCCACGCGTCACTTCACGTTTCCACTTCACTACCACTTCGGAAACAGTGGACCTAGGGATGTTTAGGAGTGTAGAAGTTTCGCGTACAGATGTATGACACAAGTGACACCCAATCACCTGACGACGTTCGAAGTCCGTGAGTTCCTCGGAGCTCACCATTCTACTCTCTCACGATGTCTAATGACTACTGAGGCCGATGATATGGAGTACCTGGCAGTAGGTGGCAGCACAATGCACCTAATATGAAAAACGTATGATTTTTGGGGTGTTTGGATGCTTTTGATGACATAGTATGCATCTGAGTGTTAATAAGGGATCGTGTGTATGTGCCTCCGTTACCAGCTGATTTCTCGAGAAAATGGACTGAAGCAATTGTTGCAACAATTACTCCAGACACACTGATCACGATTTGGGTTTAGCTCTTCTTTAGAGAAGGGATGAAGCAGAATATAATGACGGTCATCTTCGGCAGGAGACGGATAATTTAGGGATGGGACCGTGGGAGAAGCGTGTGTCTCGATAAATTCCTGTAACCTATCGCACAACAAGCGTTCTGAGCCTTTTCTCTTTCCATCAATAAAAACCGTTGTAGAACGGAAGCGGGACCTTCCCGTACATGTGTATCAGAGCAAAGTATTACGTACTCACTCCTCTCTGCAAGTCCTAGAAGTTTGTAACGGAGATTTCCGAAGCCCTGTATTTTAAATTGGACAACCGGCGGGTTTAAGGCAGGATAAATGTTTTTAAGCTGTCTGTACAGCTCTCACTAAACTAAATAAATACAAACTAGTATCAATACTTGCTTTTGACTTTGTAACCTCTGAACGTCTGCTTCTCTTTACTTCGAGTTTGTCCAGCAGGAATGACAGGGGTTTGAAGGTGAACCATTTGCACCGAACTTTATCTACTGTACCCGTTCCGGTAGATGCTCTTTGCCCTCTCTCGTCTATGAGAGGACAGCAGGAGGTTCATTTTCTTTATCGCTTCCTCTGTCGGTACATTTAGTAGTTCCACAATTTCTTGTCAAGCACCAGTGGGATCTGTACTCTGCAATTTAAAAAAGTACCGTTCTGTCTAGCCACTCCATCACTCCGAAATTACTACGCAATAGACCGCAACAAAACATCGCGCGCAAAACAGTACACTACGCTAAAGCTAGTGTCAATCATCGAAGCTAGCGCCAAAGCGGAGAGGACGCGAACTTCCTTTGATCACTCGCCCTGAAACCGACAAGCAGCGGAACACAAGCGAACACTTCTGAATGCGAACGCCGCACGACCGAACACCGAGCGTACAGGGTTTACACCAGAGCGAATTCTCGTTCGCTGTTGCGCATTCTCTTGTGTTCATTTCGGTGTAACGGGACCTTCATAAATAACCGCTCCAAACGTAAAACCAGTATTGGCACACTATAACCAGGGCTGTGGCTTCACACCGAAGAGTGACCTCGGAGAACGTGTACACAATTCCACGTCAGAGAAGAACTGAGCCTTTGCTGTGGAAAGCGCTCATAACGGTTGAAAAATTACAATGATGAATGGCACGAGGATGAAGGCAATGGAATCCACTGCATAAACGACACGTCTCTATCTCTCAAGACAGTGCGCTATGCTTTTACAAAATAAGAGAAGATCCTTTACAAGACGTAAAGAAAAAAAAAGAAAAATAAATAAATAAAAATAAATAAAAAAAATAAAAAAATTGAGGAAATATAATGAAGAAAAAATGGTTCAAATGGCTCTGAGCACTATGGGACTCAACTGCTGTGGTCATAAGTCCCCTAGAACTTAGAACTACTGATACCTAACTAACCCAAGGACATCACACACATCCATGCCCGAGGCAGGATTCGAACCCGCGACCGTAGCGGTCGTGCGGTTCCAGACTGTAGCGCCTTTAACCGCTCGGCCACTCCGACCGGCAAATATAGTGAAGAAATTATTAAGGAGTTAAGAGAGAAGCACAAAACACATAATAATTACCGTTATTAAGTGATGAATATTAGGCCTAAATTTAGCTTGTACCGCGTTCTCACATTCTAAGCAAGTATAAATATGCATAAACATTAAGCGTACCCAACATATCGGCCTTCGCCGTCCGGAGTGGCCGAGCGGTTCTAGGCGCTTCAGACTGGAACCGCGCGACCGCTACGGTCGTAGGTTCGAATCCTGCCTCGGGCATGGATGTGTGTGATGTCATTAGGTTATTTTAGTTTAAGTCGTTCTAAGCTCTAGGGACTGATGACCTCAGAAGTTAAGTCCCATAGTGCTCAGAGCCATTTGAACCATATCGACCTTCTTGTGTTTCGAAAATGATTCTACCAGATACCTTTCTCTCTTGAACAGAGTTTCTCAGCGATCTTGAAAATTCGCCTTCATCAAAGCACATCGAGTACAAGCAGAAATATCTTATCGTGACACCTATCCCATTACCAATAACGATACCAAAGTGACGTATCATTTCCCGTCCTCCAAATAGTCCGTTGACACTGTTGCTGGTACGTGGATAAAATCTAAATGTATTGTTTTATGGCATTCGCTTACAGTGCTCTCCGTTGTCTCTCACATCGAATGAGTTGATTTCAGCACAATGGATTGTTCGATAGGCCCGGCCGTATACAGAATTCGATTTGACTGCGTTTTGCATACAGCGCTTTTGCACTTTGAACCAGCAAAAATTATTCGTTACATTTAAAGGAGCTCCTTTTATTTTCTGTTACACTAACGACGCCATTTGTCGCAAAAAGGAAAGCGCAGAAGCATCCTAAAACCTCGTTAACGGCGGACACTCCCTTGATAATCGTTCGATTCAGGCTTCATTAATTTTGCATGAGCGTCAATTAAAAACTTCTGCTAACGGCCGCCGCCGCAGGAAGTGTTACCAGCTAGCGAATCAGTTCGGCGACAAACGAACGTATCCATTATTCTTTTATCCAGTGGTCCGCAGGGTGCAATTGGTTCATCAGCAAGGCGAAAGCCTGATTAATAGTTAATGAACTCGCGCGTGGAACCAGCCAGAGGTACGAAGTCGACGGAGTACTTGTCAAACGTAAGGATGGTTATCTAGCGAACGCTATTGCTTAGTTGCACGAGCCATCCTGATCTACCTGCTCATTGGAAGTCACGTTTATCGTACGTTCTATACGCTAACTTACAAGCTGCCCTGTGACATTAGAGTGCACACCTCCCATGATCGAAGTACACGCGCAATAACCACTCACAGACAGCAGGTGGCAGCGTTATCAGTGAAAGTTGTATAAGCGTATCGGTTGATGGTGAAACTGTGGGGAGGGGGGCAGGAGGGAGGGGGAGGGGGGCAGGGGGAGAGAGGGAGGAGAGGGCGAGGGGTGAGAGGGAGGAGAAGAAGGATGGGGAAGGGAGGGGTGGGAGAGGAGGGAGGGGGAAGGGGTGGGAGAGGAGGGAGGGGGTAGGGGTAGGGACTGGGATGGAGGGGAGAGGAGGGAGGGGAGGGACAGATGGGAGGGGGAGGGGGAGAGGAGGGAGGGGAGGGACAGATAGGAGGGGGAGGGAGACAGGGAGGGAGACAGGGAGGGAGGGAGGGAGACAGGGAGGGAGGGACGCGGATAACAATGCAGTCGTTGTAATGCTAGAACAGAGCGATTTATCTGACGTCCAAAAGTCCATGCTCGTTGGCCTTCAGGAAAATGGTCGAAGCAACTCCCAGAACGGCGAAGTCTGTAAACTGTTTGTGTGACGTCGTGGTTGAATTATACCGTGCATGGCAAGATGACGCTTTCTGAAAACTGGCGTTGCGGCAACTGTGGTACACCATGTGCCATAGATTACAAGACTGAATGACGGCTGCGGATATATGCACGGGCAAACGACGTGCAACTATTGAGCAACTGACCGGCGCCCAGATGAACCAAGGAACTACCACCAGTGTTTTCTTACCGACAGTTCAGGAAATGTTGCTGCGTGTGGGCCACCGCAGCAGATTCCTGACTCATGCACCCAGGATGACTGGTGAACGCTGAAATTTACACGGCAGTACCGCGAGAGAACGTCCACTGAGTGGCGATAGGTGACCATTTCAAATGAACCACGTTTAAGCAGCCTGCAACAATCGTTGCAAGGGTTCGGGTCGCAGGAGGGAGAGTTTTGGTCTGGAGAATGTTTTCACAGGATTCCCTGGGTGATCTTGTCATTCTGGATCAACACTAGTATGCATCTATCTATGGTGACCATGTCCACTTCTATATGGGATTAGTTTTTCCTCGGCATGATGGCATCTACCAGCAGTACAATGCAACATCTCAAGTTGCCCACTGATGGCATCTACCAGCAGTACAATGCAACATCTCAAGTTGCCCACTGATGGCATCTACCAGCAGGACAATACAACGTCTCACGTAGCCCACTGATGGCGTCTACTAGCAGGACAATACAACGCTTCACATAGCCTACGAATGACATCTATCAGCAGGAAAATGCAACGTCTCACGTAGCACACAGAGCACGTGCGTCGTTCGAAGAGCATCAACATGAACTTACTGTACTCCTCTGACCACCAGATTTCCAGAATTAAAATCCAGTCTTGAATCTGTGGGACAACCTCGATCGGACTGTTCGCGCCGCAGATCCTCTACCGAGAAATCTAGTGCAGCTGCTTTCTGGAGTGTAACAGATGGAACCTTGTGTACCACTGTTCCTCCCTCTCCTCCCTCCCCTCCCCCCCCCCCCTGCCCATCACGACCGCAGTTCTGCAGTTAAAGTTCAAATGGTTCAAATGGCTCTGAGCACTGTGGGATTTAACTTCTGAGGTCATCAGTCCCCAAGAACTTAGAACCTAACTAACCTAAGGACATCACACACACCCAAGCCCGACGCATGATTCGAACCTGCGACCGTAGTGGTCGAGCGGTTCCAGACTGTAGCGCCTAGAACCACTCGTGAATGGTCTGTGGGAAGAACGATTTTTGGTGTTCATCGTCCATATGCATTCGAATATCTGTAATCTTTGCTTCGTGACCTTTTCGTGAGAGGAAGCAATGTACTGGTTGACTATTCTAGGAAAGCACGTTCGTGGAATTTTGACACCATGATGCATTATCTCTCCCTTTTAGTGTCTCTATGGCGCTTTCGTGCTTAATAAACGAACCTGTCAAGGTACCTTGCCACGTTTTGAGCGGCTCCCCCCCGTCGGAGGTTCGAGTCCTCCCTGGGGCATATGTGTGCGTGTGTGTGTGTGTGTGTGTGTGTGTGTGTGTGTGTGTGTGTGTGTGTGTTGTCCTTAGCGTAAGTTAGCTTAAGTTAGATCAAGTAGCGTGTAAGCCTAGGGACTGAATCCCTTCGTAGACTAACTTTCTCATACGTAATGGAGGTGACTATTAGCACTGATTTGCATTCATGCAATAGCAAGTCTTTCCACCAATTGATGCTCAAGACGCTACATTTCTATACGTTGAGTGTCAAACTGTCAAGCCCTGCACCGAGTGTCGATCCTCTGCAGGTCTTTCTGTATTGCTGTACAATTTTCTGTCATTGCGACTTCTCTGTGTATAATACCATCATCTCCGAAATATCTGGTAGAGACTTAGACGTTATCTACAGGGTCATTAACGTATATTGTGAATAATAATGATTTTACAATACTACCTTGGCGTTGGCCGACCACTATTACTTACCGGACAATATCTAAATATTAACTAGTGCTAAAAATGAATGCATTTATGTATACAGAGCATTGTCAAGAGCTCCAATCACATTGAAGCTGGTTTCGCAGGTGCAGCTTGTATAAGCAATCAGAATGATGGTGAAAGAATATACATTGAAGTATGCGAAAATGTCCACACGCGAAGAGTCACAGACCGAAATATGGTGGCAGAGATAGCTGTGCCGCCTCAGATATATCCTGTACGAATGTTGACTGAAGGAACATTGAGAGTTATTGTGCCGTTCACAAGTGGTAAAGAACATCATGAGGCAGTTGTATTCTACTGCCACGCAATTTAATGGTGCAACTTAATTGAATAAACCAATAGTTGAATTCCTGTACATTTTTAATTTAATTTGTTTCTATTTTCTATTTTCCATGAACCATGGACCTTGCCGTTGGTGGGGAGGCTTGCGTGCCTCAGCGATACAGATAGCCGTACCGTAGGTGCAACCACAACGGAGGGGTATCTGTTGAGAGGCCAGACAAACGTGTGGTTCCTGAAGAGGGGCAGCAGCCTTTTCAGTAGTTGCAAGGGCAACAGTCTGGATGATTGACTGATCTGGCCTTGTAACAATAACCAAAACGGCCTTGCTGTGCTGGTACTGCGAACGGCTGAAAGCAAGGGGAAACTACAGCCGTAATTTTTCCCGAGGGCATGCAGCTTTACTGTATGATTACATGATGATGGCGTCCTCTTGGGTAAAATATTCCGGAGGTAAAATAGTCCCCCATTCGGATCTCCGGGCGGGGACTACTCAAGAGGATGTCGTTATCAGGAGAAAGAAAACTGGCGTTCTACGGATCGGAGCGTGGAATGTCAGATCCCTTAATCGGGCAGGTAGGTTAGAAAATTTAAAAAGGGAAATGGATAGGTTGAAGTTAGATATAGTGGGAATTAGTGAAGTTCGGTGGCAGGAGGAACAAGACTTCTGGTCAGGTGACTACAGGGTTATAAACACAAAATCAAATAGGGGTAATGCAGGAGTAGGTTTAATAATGAATAGGAAAATAGGAATGCGGGTAAGCTACTACAAACAGCATAGTGAACGCATTATTGTGGCCAAGATAGATACGAAGCCCACACCTACTACAGTAGTACAAGTTTATATGCCAACTAGCTCTGCAGATGACGAAGAAATTGAAGAAATGTATGATGAAATAAAAGAAATTATTCAGATTGTGAAGGGAGACGAAAATTTAATAGTCATGGGTGACTGGAATTCGAGTGTAGGAAAAGGGAGAGAAGGAAACATAGTAGGTGAATATGGATTGGGGGACAGAAATGAAAGAGGAAGCCGCCTTGTAGAATTTTGCACAGAGCACAACATAATCATAACTAACACTTGGTTTAAGAATCATGAAAGAAGGTTGTATACATGGAAGAACCCTGGAGATACTAAAAGGTATCAGATAGATTATATAATGGTAAGACAGAGATTTAGGAACCAGGTTTTAAATTGTAAGACATTTCCAGGGGCAGATGTGGACTCTGACCACAATCTATTGGTTATGACCTGTAGATTAAAACTGAAGAAACTGCAAAAAGGTGGGAATTTAAGGAGATGGGACCTGGATAAACTAAAAGAACCAGAGGTTGTACAGAGATTCAGGGAGAGCATAAGGGAGCAATTGACAGGAATGGGGGAAATAAATACAGTAGAAGAAGAATGGGTAGCTTTGAGGGATGAAGTAGTGAAGGCAGCAGAGGATCAAGTAGGTAAAAAGACGAGGGCTAGTAGAAATCCTTGGGTAACAGAAGAAATACTGAATTTAATTGATGAAAGGAGAAAATATAAAAATGCAGTAAGTGAAACAGGCAAAAAGGAATACAAACGTCTCAAAAATGAGATTGACAGGAAGTGCAAAATGGCTAAGCAGGGATGGCTAGAGGACAAATGTAAGGATGTAGAGGCCTATCTCACTAGGGGTAAGATAGATACCGCCTACACGAAAATTAAAGAGGCCTTTGGAGATAAGAGAACGACTTGTATGAATATGAAGAGCTCAGATGGAAACCCAGTTCTAAGCAAAGAAGGGAAAGCAGAAAGGTGGAAGGAGTATATAGAGGGTCTATACAAGGGCGATGTACTTGAGGACAATATTATGGAAATGGAAGAGGATGTAGATGAAGATGAAATGGGAGATATGATACTGCGTGAAGAGTTTGACAGAGCACTGAAAGACCTGAGTCGAAACAAGGCCCCCGGAGTAGACAATATTCCATTGGAACTACTGACGGCCTTGGGAGAGCCAGTCCTGACAAAACTCTACCATCTGGTGAGCAAGATGTATGAAACAGGCGAAATACCCTCAGACTTCAAGAAGAATATAATAATTCCAATCCCAAAGAAAGCAGGTGTTGACAGATGTGAAAATTACCGAACTATCAGTTTAATAAGTCACAGCTGCAAAGTACTAACGCGAATTCTTTACAGACGAATGGAAAAACTGGTAGAAGCGGACCTCGGGGAAGATCAGTTTGGATTCCGTAGAAACACTGGAACACGTGAGGCAATACTGACCTTACGACTTATCTTAGAAGAAAGATTAAGGAAAGGCAAACCTACGTTTCTAGCATTTGTAGACTTAGAGAAAGCTTTTGACAATGTTGACTGGAATACTCTCTTTCAAATTCTAAAGGTGGCAGGGGTAAAATACAGGGAACGAAAGACTATTTACAATTTGTACAGAAACCAGATGGCAGTTATAAGAGTCGAGGGACATGAAAGGGAAGCAGTGGTTGGGAAGGGAGTAAGACAGGGTTGTAGCCTCTCCCCGATGTTGTTCAATCTGTATATTGAGCAAGCAGTAAAGGAAACAAAAGAAAAATTCGGAGTAGGTATTAGAATTCATGGAGAAGAAATAAAAACTTTGAGGTTCGCCGATGACATTGTAATTCTGTCAGAGACAGCAAAGGACTTGGAAGAGCAGTTGAATGGAATGGACAGTGTCTTGAAAGGAGGATATAAGATGAACATCAACAAAAGCAAAACAAGGATAATGGAATGTAGTCTAATTAAGTCGGGTGATGCTGAGGGAATTAGATTAGCAAATGAAGCACTTAAAGTAGTAAAGGAGTTTTGCTATTTGGGGAGCAAAATAACTGATGATGGTCGAAGTAGAGAGGATATAAAATGTAGGCTGGCAATGGCAAGGAAAGCGTTTCTGAAGAAGAGAAATTTGTTAACATCGAGTATAGATTTAAGTGTCAGGAAGTCATTTCTGAAAGTATTCGTATGGAGTGTAGCCATGTATGGAAGTGAAACATGGACGATAAATAGTTTGGACAAGAAGAGAATAGAAGCTTTTGAAATGTGGTGCTACAGAAGAATGCTGAAGATTAGATGGGTAGATCACATAACTAATGAGGAAGTATTGAATAGAATTGGGGAGAAGAGAAGTTTGTGGCACAACTTGACCAGAAGAAGGGATCGGTTGGTAGGACATGTTCTGAGGCATCAAGGGATCACCAATTTAGTATTGGAGGGCAGCGTGGAGGGTAAAAATCGTAGAGGGAGACCAAGAGATGAATACACTAAGCAGATTCAGAAGGATGTAGGTTGCAGTAGGTACTGGGAGATGAAAAAGCTTGCACAGGATAGAGTAGCATGGAGAGCTGCATCAAACCAGTCTCAGGACTGAAGACCACAACAACAACAAGAATGAAGACCCAAGAAAAGAATTGCCCTCTTATACTTTCATTTAAGAAGTTAGGAGCTGTTGGATCTTCCCTCCATTGTTCTGTAACAGTGCTGTAAACCGTCAAAATCCCAGTTCGTAGATTACATATTTACTCGTTCAGTTTAATGTACTGTTATTGGATAATCCATTCAGCTGTTGTAACGGTGGTGTTTATTTCATATGATTGATTTCAGACAGTTTTCTTCAATGTACAAGAGCCGGTTGCTATTTGTCATATAATGGAATTCTTGCTTTCGTTTTCTAATTTTTTCATTTCATGTAGCATCACCGCATTTCCGAGTGCGAAATTTACAGAAAAGTACTATGAAAAGTTATTCTGACGATCCTTAATTTCTTTACGCGATTAGGCCTTTAGCACTGCGCGTGGTTAAAGCCTCGTCTTTCACTGGAGTCTGCTTCCTGCTTTCTCCAGCAGATAATTCTATGCTGATCTGCAACAATTCCTCACGGTTACCATCTCAACTTTTCTTACGTTTGCCTGTTGGTCTTTCTCCACGGGAGATTTCAAAGGTCATCGTCGTTTGTCCATGACAGTGACATTACCTACCCGTACAAGCCATTCGGTTTTCATTAGGCCTACAATATTTGGGCATTCGTAGGTCTCATACAGCTCAGACTCAAGCCTTCACTCCCCAGGGATATCTTCTTGTTCCTGATTATCTACCTCTCTTAATACTTTCTACATCCACACACATATCCTACAGTCCACCGTACGGTGCGTGACGGAGAGTAAATTGCACCACTACCAGTAATGTTCTTTCCCGCTCCACTCGTAAATATAGCAAGGACAAAACGACTTTCTATATGCCTCCGTTGAACCCTAATTTCTCCTGTCTTATCTTCATAGTTTTTATGTGAAATGTATGCTTGTGGCAGAAGAATCTTTCGGCAGTCAGCTTCAAATGCCGGTTCATTAAACTTTCTCAACAGTATTCCTCGAAAAGAACGTCGCCTTCCTTCCAAGGATGCCCATTTGAGTTCCCGAAACACCTCCGTAACACTTCCACGTTGTTCGAAATTACCAGTAACAAATCTAGCAGCCGGCCTCTGAATTACTTCCATGTCTTTCTTTAATCCGAGGTGGTGTGGTTCCCAAACCCTCGAGCAGTACTCAAGAATAGTTAGCACTAGCAACGTATAAGCGGTCTCATTTACAGATGAACCATCCTTTCCCAAAATTTTCCCGATAAACCGAAGTCAACCATCCGGCTTGCAGCGTTATCGCTTTGCAGCGTTTCGTCCAGATACTTAAACTTTGTCGTTGTCAAGCAGGACTCTACTAATTCCGCATTCGAACATTACTGGTTTGTTTTCGCTAATCATCTGCATTAACTTATATTTATCTGCATTTAGAGATAGCTGTCATTCATCGCACATCCTTTCTGAGTCATCTTGCGTCCTCCTGCATTAGGTGGCTTGCGGAGTGCGTTATAATATATATATATATATATATATATATATATATATATATGATGCAAAATAGTTGAGTTCACTTACACATGTTTCAGTAGATGGTCGTTCGTTTTGTTGTAGTCCATGTGATTTTCTTGCTCAACGTATATGTTCTTGAATTCCACCACAACACACAGTGCCAGAGTAACTTAGTTTCATTACGTGCGATGTGGTGGAATTCAAGAACATATACATCGAACAAGGAAACTACATGAACCACTAGAAAACGAACCACCATCTACTGGAATATGTGTAAGTGAACGCAACTATTTTGCATCCTCCGCAGTGTGGAGCAGACGACATGATGTTCACCAAAAGAGCTATGTAACGAAAAATATTAGCCATCTGCAGATGGGCATGGTAGCCGAGAACCAGTTACAGCAGTAAAATAACATTCAAAAAATATCTGCAGCTGGTTGCGTCAATCACCAACTATCATTAGCGGCCCCGGAGTTCACACGATCCAACATGGATAAGGTTGTTGTTGTTGTTGTGGTCTTCAGTCCTGAGACTGGTTTGATGCAGCTCTCCATGCTACACTATCCTGGGCAAGCTTCTTCATCTCCCAGCACCTACTGCAACCTACATCTTTCTGAATCTGGTAAGTGTATTCATCTCTTGGTCTTCCTCTACGATTTTTACCCTCCACGCTGTCCTCCAATACTAAATTGGTGATCTCTTGATACCTCAGAACACGTCCTACCAACCGATCCCTTCTTCTAGTCAAGTTGTGCCACAAACTCCTCTTCTCCCCAATTCTATTCAATACCTCCTCATTAGTTATGTGATCTACCCATCTCATCTTCAGCATTCTTCTGTAGCACCACATTTCGAAAGCTTTTATTCTGTTCTTGTCCAAACTATTTATCGTCCATGTTTCACTTCCATACATGGCTACACTCTATACGAATACTTTCAGAAACGACTTCCTGACACTTAAATCTATACTCGATGTTAACAAATTTCTCTTCTTCAGAAACGCTTTCCTTACCATTGCCAGTCTACATTTTATATCCTCTCTACTTCGACCATCGTCAGTTATTTTGCTCCCCAAATAGCGAAACTCATTTACTACTTTAAGTGTCTCATTTCCTAATCTAATTCCCTCAGCATCACCCGACTTAATTCGACTACATTCCATTACCCTCGTTTTGCTTTTGTTGATGTTCATCTTATATCCTCCTTTCAAGACACTATCCATTCCGTTCAACTGTTCTTCCAAGTCCTTTGCTGTCTCTGACAGGTAACATATGGATAAGGTAACATATTCTATTTCATCCCTGCCTCGCACGAAATGTTCTTTGTAAAGATCTCCTGCACAAAATTTCAATCATTGACCCATTTATTAGTACAGTCAAGCCTTGAAAGAAGTCAATCAGAAAATCTGACTGTCGCGTCAAGTGGAGGTGGCGTTCCACGCAGAAACAAGTACGATGCGAGGAGAACAGGTGGGGAAGGGCGCTTAGCGTCGCCGGTGTTTGCAGGCAGTAAAGCCGCGTGTGGTCCGCCGGTGACCACATCAGCTGAACCAACTAATTTCCGGAGCAGGTGTGCGGCAGCGGGGGCAAGAGGCCAGCTCTGGGCAAACGCTCGTCACTAACACTCGACGCCGAACGCGGGCCCGGCAGCTGTCGTGTCAACAGCCGGCTTTGACGACCTCCGTGGAGTTTGCCGTGCCGTCGCATTGAACCCGTCCATAGTGCTCCGCCGACAGCGCATTAATATCGCTGCCGCGCTGGGGTAGAACGTGCGCGGAAAACGGGACAAAGCTGGCGGACTGACAGCCGTGTATTGAGCTTCCAGCGACCTGCTCAGACGCACTCATTACAAATCCAGCGAGCTCTTATAGCTAGTGCATTCCCAGGGTCGTGCCTGTGGTTGCCATATACAGGGTGTTACAAAAAGGTACTGCCAAACTTTCAGGAAACATTCCTCACACACAAAGGAAGAAAATATGTTATGTGGACATTTGTCCGGAAACGCTTACTTTCCATGTTAGAGCTCATTTTATTACTTCTCTTCAAATCACATTAATCATGGAATGGAAACACACAGCAACTGAATGTACCAGCGTGACTTCAAACACTTTGTTACAGGAAATGTTCAAACTGTCCTCCTTTAGCGAAGATACATGCATCCACCCTCCGTCGCATGGAATCCCTGATGCGCTGATGCAGCCCTGGAGAATGGCGTATTGTATCACAGCCGTCGACAATACCAGCACGGAGAGTCTCTACATTTGGTACCGGGGTTGCGTAGACAAGAGCTTTCAAATGCCCCCATAAAAGAAAGTAAAGAGGGTTGAGGTCAGGAGAGCGTGGAGGTCATGGAATTGGTCCACCTCTACAAATCCATCGGTCAACGAATCTGTTGTTGAGAAGCGTACGAACATTTCGACTGATTTGTGCAGGAGCTCCATCGTGCATGAACCACATGTTGTGTCGTACTTGTAAAGGCACATGTTCTAGCAGCACAGGTGGAGTATCCCGTATGAAATCATGATAACGTGCACCATTGAGCGTAGGTGGAAGAACATGGGGCCCAATCAAGACATCACCAACAGTGCCTGCTTGATGCTAGTACTGTAGAGCAATGAGTCGCATGTCAACACAAGCAGCCTTCAATTGGGCCAACTGGCGGTGAATCGAGGAAGTACAGTACATACTGACGAAACTAAAATGAGCTCTAACATGGAAATTAAGCGTTTCCTGACATATGTCCACATAACATCTTTTCTTTATTTGTGTGTGAGGAATGTTTCCTGAAAGTTTGGCCGTACCTTTTCGTAACACCTTGTACAGCTCGGATCACGTCGGGACACTCTGGGATGTGGGTGTGTAAATGAAGTAAAAAATTTATTTAATGTAGTTATACAGGTGATTTTTTCGATTTTGCGCAAACTCTGGATTGATCGATGAGAGAACGGAACAAAGAAGGTCTAATGAACTTATGACTGGGAATGCCTCGTTTCCATGCTAGATATCATTTATCCAATCATACTTCGTCGCAGAGACTGTGGTCATGCATCCACATATACAGTATGTGTGGTTTCCTCCTAGAATCTAGAGGGTGGTAATGATACTTGTGCGTCATGCCCTAGCGCCCTCTCCTGGCCTAGTCATTGGTAATGTTCTGTCCGATTGACTTCTCTTGCAGACTCACATTCTACACAATGATTCCGTATTCGAATCGAGAGCTTGCCGACACGGTGTTTACTTACGAGAGGGCAAATGGCAACGGGAGCGCGCAGCAAGGTTTTATCAGTACACCTATCCCCACCGTCAACAACAACAGCATTAAGTGTTTGCAACAGTGTTTCACCGTTTGCCTGAAACGTAACAGGTAAAATTCAAAACACGTAATATAGGAACTGAAGATTAATTAGTAACCCCAACAAAAGACATACTTTACACTCACACACCACTGTGCTGCCATCCGGGGTGGCCGAGCGGTTCTAGGCGCTACAGTCTGGAACCGCATGACCGCTACGGTCGCAGGTTCGAATCCTGCCTCGGGCATGGATGTGTGTGGTGTCCTTAGGTTAGTTAGGTTTAAGTACTTCTAAGTTCTAGGGGACTGATGACCTTAGAAGGTAAGTTCCATAGTGGTCAGAGCCGTTTGAACCACTGTGCTTTCCACAATGTACATAATGGTTAAAGTGTTTTTCTAAACCGCGTTTAGAGATATTAATCCATAAATGAAACTGTATCCTATCGGGACTGTAAGGCTCGAAGTAATTCCGCGGCTTTCAGGACAGGCTGGTTCGGATAACATAACACTTCTCCCTCTCTTTCTATCCAAGTCTTCCCTATCATCTATCTCCTTAAAATCTGAATACTTTTAATATTTTTTCTTTCAGTTTCTAATGTAGTTTTAATTTATTATTACTTCTATTGTATTTGCTGAATACAATAATTGCTGTTTGTAGCATGGAATATGTTTTGTAATCTACATGGAAAGCTGTAAAATGAACGACCTGTTATAAAATGTAAGGAAACATCTCTAAATGAGCAATAAATCGAATTAAATTAAAAATCAGTTGTCTGAGACAGGGTCCTTTCAGGTCGAAGGATATCATAAAGAATGTAGCCGAAATGTTCGCGCACCAGACTTGGAGGAAAACGTGATTAACACTGTGGACGGCGACCGACGGCCCGCCAGTACAGGGTAAGCCAGAGCACAAGGTGTGGAACATTTTCCGTGGCAATTGCTAGTACCCTTAGCACCTATAGCGTGTACAGAGCTTACTAGCGACAGACTTTCCGGGAGCGGTTTTGTTACTGGTTTCTTCACCAGGAAACCACGATTCCGTGATTTTTGTCATCCACCCTATCCACAAATGAGACCGTCTTTACGCGGAGTGGTATCTGCAGCTTTCGTAACAGTCGTCTGTGGGACAGTGTGCAGAACCCCCCATGGTATGGTGACAGCGAAACATTAGCAACCGTGCAGCCGTAATGTGTGGGTCGGGATAATCGGCGACAATATTTTAGGACTAGTTTTCCTTTCACCTCACCTGATAGGTCGGAACTATCGGCGTTTCTTGCGTGGACTTTGCCTCCCCTGCTGGAAGAAGTGCCACTAATGATTCGAAGGGTTATGTGGTTGCTTCATGATGGTGCTCCAGCCCACTTCCCGGTTAACGTCCGGACGATCTCACTCGTGCCTTCCCTGCGCGACGGTTCGGACGAAGGGGTGCAGCTGCATGGCCTGCTCGTTCACCGGATCTCAACCAGTGTGATTTATGGTTACGGGGCCCATCTCAAAATTGCCGTGTATGCAGCGCCCATTCGACATGTGGAGACACTGTAGCAGCGTATTCATGTTGATTTTGACACTGTTCGGATGCAGCCTGGCCGATGTGAACGTGTGAGACTCAACATGCTATGGCGTGTACAAGCAAGTGCTGAGGCACATGGAAACAGTTTTCACCACATACTGTAAATATGGCTGCATGGTACACCACGTATTAGACCGCAGTCTCTGTAACAAAGTACGACTGAATAAATGGTCTGCCGGCCGCTGTGGCCGAGTGGTTCTAGGCGCTTCAATCTGGAACCGCGAGACCGCTACGGTCGCAGGTTCGAATCCTGCCTCGCGCATGGATGTGTCTGATGTCCTTAAGTTAGATGTGTTTAAGTAGTTCTAACTTCTAGGGGACTGATGACCTCAGATTTTAAGCCCCATAGTGCTCAGAGCCATTAGAACCAATAAATGGTCTCTAGCATAGAAACCTTACATTTCCAGAAGTAAGTTCATTAGGCCTTTTTCGTACCGTATCCTCTCATCGGTCAATCCGTAGAGTTTGTACACGGTGGAAATAATCACCGTGTGTAATAATAAATCTGATACCTCACATCTGCCTTACCTCCGTGAGTTACTGAGATGAAACAGCTAAAAATCTCACACAACTCTTCCTAGTCCGTACGTCCTTTCTTTATAAAAGGCTACTCTTTTGCGGAATCATCCGAAAAATGACACTTCATCTTTCCATCCTTAGACATATTCGTAAGCTATGAAGTACACGTCACTATACACTTCACGCGCTATATACCCGCAGTAAACACTTCAAACAATACTAACTTGAACTAGTTGCTCATACTAAGTTTAGAAGGCATCGTCTTATCAGATCTTATCATGCAATTGGGAACTTCCCGATTCTTCTGCGTAGCGCTGGTTAAACAGTTCCAGCCCCGTACTACTGGAGGAGTCTGGTAATTTCCCGAATGCTGGAGCTATATGTAGAAATTGCTAGCATCGTCAGTAAAGGATACATAACACGCAAGGCCATCTGTGAGACGATCTTGTCAACATAAACTTCTTGACATAAATAGAACTAACTCAGCCTCCATTCAGACGTTTAGCTAAGAGACGGCGTTACTTCAATACTTAAGCCAAGCTCGTAACAGTATTTTTTTTTTTAAATCGGGAGAGAATCAGGTTTTGTCGGGATGTTGGAACAAGAAGGTACAACTCTGACGGATATATCGGCACGGATGGGAATCCTAGTCGTGCCTGAAGGACAGGCGCATACAATACAGAAGATGATCTCAAAGGATTTCAAAATTTTCTGAACGATATTAATATATACATATTATAAATCAAGTTCCCCGCTGAGTCTGCATGTGAAGGCTAATCTCTGGAACTTTTGCAGGAACTTTGATATTTTTTCGCAAAGAGATAGGCTACTTCAAAAGGAATAATGTTTAGGATATATCACAACATACACGGTCCACCGCCTACCTTCGAAGTCAGCGTCCAATCACCACACTCTGGCGGCAGATGGCTGCATTGGTAATGGAGAGTTTATAAACGGTGTTCCATGGGGGAGAGGGGGTGGTGGTAGGGGGTGGGGGTTGGGGGTGGAGATGGTGGTGGGGGGAGGGGAGGGAGAGGGACGCGGAAAACAGTGCAGTCGTTGTCGTAAGGCGGAAACGGAGCGATTTATCTGACGCCCAAAAGGGCATTATCGTTGGCTTTTGGTCCAAGGGTTTAAGCATTTCCGAAACGGCTACGTCTGTGAACTTCTCGCGTGCCGCTGTGGTTAAACTACACCGACTGCGGAGATGTGTACTGGTAAATGGAGGTCAAACTGTTGAGGAACTGACCGCCCAGATGAAATGAAGTGCAGTTCTCTACAATGTGAGAAGAAAAGGGCACATGGAGCAGAGGTGACGACAATGAGAAGCTTCTTATCTGCAGTCAATAGCATTCATTAAATCGCCACTGAGCGGTACAGAACTTCTATATGCCGTTCGAAAATAATACATCAAGTTCTTCTCTCTTAAATTTGTCTTCGGCATTTTGTCGTTCAGCCAAGAGACGCCTCTACAGGTTGCAGTGTATAATAAAAATTATAATTCGTCCTTCCGGTAAAATTAATTTATGTCTCGTTCAGGAAATTCCGTATAAGCAGATTCAGAGCCACCACATTAGCTTTCCAGCTTCAGTGATCATTTGGCATCAGGTAATTGTTACTGTGAGGGACGATGGTTTTCGGCGTTTTACAACTTGTAACCCGGTAATGGACAGTGCGACAAGTCTCAAAAGGCGTCGCATTTTATCCCACGGCACCAGCCCTTTCTTGGAGAGGGAAAAAAAAACAGCTTCTGTCATCACATTAAAAAAAGTGTCTTAACATACGAGACAGCTTGTAAGTCGGATTGTACATATATTGGGAAGATGTTTACAGGTAGCGTCATCGACAGTTCCGTGACATTACAGTACTGTGTATCCTCCGCCAAAAAGCGTACGGTCGCTTTCTGAGGACACATGTAGGTGTAGTTGTAGATGAAGATCTGGAAAAGTGCGAAAAACAATGTAGCAACCATACGAAATTTGTCAATTTGCGGAGTAATTCGTTTCTGCCGGACGGCTGCATCGGCTCAATTGAGCTGTCTCGCTGTGAGTTTCCTAACAGTCGACCATTGATAAATCGACGTGATCGCGGTGTGGGTGGAGGCTCTTTCAGGCACGCACATTCGAAGGTCATAAATCATTGCCATCCACCGGTATTGAGTGCTCCAGACACGCACCACCACCGTCGTCAGTGAAGTAACGGTTTTGGAAAGGTATTGAAAACGAACAGACGCATTGAGGCTGCCCTTTTTCCAAAAACAGTATTACTTACACACGGATTGATCTTTTCGTGTCTATGTCAGTACATGTACTAGGTGATAATCCACCCATACACCCATGTCATGGATTTTGTACATCTTTGGAATGACTGTAACACATACCTAGAAGTTACAAATGCTCTTCTCAAGCTCAAATGGCTAAAGAGCCAGACTAGATGTCTGACCATAGTAAGCTCGAATCTCGTAAATTTCCAAAACCCTAGTATCGCTAAAACGACCCATGATTCTTTGGAGAGGAATAAATAATAATAATAATAATAATAGTGATAATTCTAGAGGTACATTCATGATGAGACATAATAAGGAATCGTGAGAGAGTGAATATTTATTTATCGATATATTCTGTCGTATTTAAATGGACGTCTCAGTTAACTCAGTACACTTGTAATCTTCATCGCCATTAGTTTCAAATTTTTCTTGGTTCATATGTACGACTGATCGTAGCGATGTCCAACGTGTCATTTTACATTCAAATTGTATGTACGCGTACATGCTGGCTGTTTAGAAGTATTCTCCTTTCTTCCTTTTTTTGTACATATATAAGTCAGTATTTCCCACCCACCACCTTCTACACATAATAAAAAAAGAAATTCTTCTACGGTATAATTTTCAAATTTAACTTCGCTATCTGTCTGACATTTTAAATTAGTGGGTACGTTATCAAAAATGTTGGTGGCAGCAATGAGCTATCCTTTTCGTCCAAAAGGCAACATTCATGTGGAGAAGTGAATGCCATTCTTTTCTTCCAGTATTGTAATTGTGTACTCATCGTTCCTTTTGAACTGCAATGATTTGTTTACAACAAACATCACGGGGGAATAAATATTCTGTGAAGCAGTGGTCAAAATCCAGAAAGAAAGTTTCACTCTGCAGCTGACTGTGCGCTGATATGAGTCTTACCGGTAGATTAAAACTGCGTGTTGGTCCAAGAATCGAACTTGGGACCTATGCCTTTCACGGGCAAGTGCTTCACCGAGTGAGTTATCCAAGCGTGATTCACGACCCTCCCTCACAGCTTTACTTCCGCCAGTACCACATCTCCTACCTTCCTGACTTCACAGTAATTCTCCTGTGAACCTTTCAAAATTAACATCCTGGAAGGAAGGATATTGCGGATATATGGCTTAGCCACAGCCTGTGGAATGCTTCCAGAATGAAATTTCCGCTCTTCACTGGAATGTCCGAACATGCTTTCTGCTAGGAGCTCCAGTCTTACAAATTTCGCACGAGAACTTCTGTGAAGGTTGGAAGGTAGGTGATGAGGTACTGACGATAGTAAAGATGTGAGGGCGGGTCGCGAGTCGTGTTTGGGTAGCTCAGTGGGTGGAGCAGTTGTCCGTGAAAGGCTAAGGTCCGGGATCGAGTCTAGGTCCGTCACACAGTTTTAATCTGCCAGGAAGTTTTAATAGTCAAAATGCCAAACCGCTTAAAGAGATGATCGTGCGTAAACACCACATATTATCCTCACAGCACATTTTTTAACAACGAAGTTTCTTTAACTTAAAGGTCAGTTACAACAGAATGTTACGCCATATTACATTATTGAATGCAAGTACTCAAAATACGTGAACTTACTAACATGTTTCTCCCCAAGACCAGCAAAGGTTCGAATAGCAAATGTGGCTGAACTGACAAGAGGCCCATCAGACCTGTTAATCACGAATTTTGATGAGTCTTGGGTATGTTGTAGAGCGACCTATCCTAAGTATCTGGCTAGCACCTTTCCAGGCAATGGGCTCCAATTTCCGAAAAAATCGACGTTGAAGTTTTATGCATACCTTCTACATCTGTAACGTTAGTCGTAATTCAAATTAGCGAATGTTTCTCAGGGGCCAAGAACCGCGGCTACCACGCTAGCTTTCAGTTTCATCTTACAGAATATAAATAAGTAGTATATGTCAAGTAAAATTATTCACAGATTATCCCATCCATGTGTACTCCACTCTGCCAATTCAGTGATGTTCATTTTTACAGGCAGATTAAAATAGTCACGAAGTATTCAAAATGCACACACCTTGCTAAAGTCTAACAGAGAAATCGTTTCGAGGCGTGACTACATTAAAGTAAACTCTTCAATTGTTCATCAGTTTAGCGCAACTGCTTTGACCGGAATAATCAAATACGCGTGGTATGCATCGAAGGTAATCTAATAAAGAAAAGTATTCGTGGAATTTGAACGAATGTGTTTTCAGATCTCGCTTGGGAACAATCTGTGTACCTGCGTGGTATTCTACAAATTTGTGTTTCTGTTGCTCCTGCGACAAATACCAGCCGGAATTTTGCTCTAGCAGAGCAGGCGGATGGCTGGTACGACGATTATGTCATATTTTGTAACAAACGGAATACACATGAGAAAAAAGTTTACCGTAGTGAATGATGTATTCATGAAATTACTACGGAGAAAATATTTTTGAATAATTTTGCATGACGTATACACTAATTAGCCAAAGTCTTATGACCACCTGCTTAACAGCTTAATTATGTGTCCACCTCTGGAACGAAATACATCAGTCATTACGCGTATCACGCATCCTACAGTTTGATGGTAGGTTTGTGGAGGCATGTGGCATTAGATGTCTACGCACAGGTCATGTAATTCGCGTAAATAGTGGGCCACCGATTTGCATACGCGGTGATGGCGCCCGATAGCGACACAGACAGTTTCCACAGGATTTGCATCAGGCCAATCTGGTCGCCGAGACATCATCGTGAGTTCACTGTAATTCTTCCCAAACGACTGTGGCACGGTTCTGGCTCCGAGACGCAGACAATTATACTGCTGAACGATGACTTCGCCGTCGGGGAAGACATCAAACATGAAATGATGCAGGTGGTTGGCAGCTGTCAGCTTGTCTTCGATTAATATGACAGGGCCCACGCAATTGCAGGAGAATGTCTCCCGTAGCATAATACTACTCTTACCAAACTGCGTTAGTGGCGCGCTGGACGTCTCGTGCAGCCTTTCACAATGATGGCGGTGTTTGTGAGACGACCATCGACTTAGTGTAGCAAAAATGTGATTCATCGGAAGAGCAGACACGTTTCCATTGATCGACGGTCGAATCCAGATGGTCCCGTGCACACTGTAATCGTAATTGATAATGTCGCTGGGTCAACATGTGAATACGTAGGCTGGCTCTGAGCACTATGGGACTTAACTTCTGAGGTCATCAGTCCCCTAGAACTTAGAACTACTTAAACCTAACTAACCTAAGGACATCACACACATCAATGCCCGAGGCAGGATTCGAACCTGCGACCGTAGCGGTCACGCGGTTCCAGACCGAAGCGCCTAGAACCGCTCGGCCACTCCGGCCGGCTGTGAATACGTAGGTGCGGCCTGCTGCGGAGCTCCACCTTCGACAGTTTACGATGAACGGTGTGCTTCGAAACACTTGTGCGTGCACCAGCACTGTGTTCCTTCAGCACAGATGTCACAGATCACCATCTATCCTATTTTGCAAGGAGACAAGCCTCCAAAGCCCCGGTTCTGTGAAGCGTCGTGGATGTCCAACTATTTTAGGGCCTAGTCGTAGTTTCACTGTCATTCTGCCTCTTTCCGTAGATGCTCTCAACAATGGCATGTGAACAATCGACGAGATTAGCCGTTTTGGAGATACTCGTTGATAGGCTTTGGGTAATAATAATCTTCCTTTGACGAAGTCGCTTACCTGAGCGGATATCGCTAGGGTGAGCCCCATCCGTCTCTGCTGCACTTACATACGTTTCATAGCGCATCACGTGCCCCACATCATCACCAGGCGGCAGGCATCCAACGTTGCGGCGGGCAGTAGTCACTGTGTTTCGGCTTATCAGTGTACTCTTTAATGTTATCATTCACGGTGAAGCAGAAAAAAGTACACAGACAGGAAATGATCCTATACCATCATCGAGGTAGCCATTACCCATGAACGCTGCGGTACTTCCACTAGGTGGAAGCATTAGTAGCTTCACGGATGTAGCAGGTCCGCATCAAACTACGAACTTCTATTTCCTCGGAAAGTAGGGGCAGTCGCATGAAAAGGCGTTAGCTAAGCCCCTAGCACTCCGTCATGAGTCAAAACTGAGTTTACTGTATCTGGTCCTGTGATGCAGGACGTATCAGATAAGCTGATAACAACAGATGCAATACTACGACAAGTTTCTCTTTAACATTCCTAAGACTCACGAAAATCCATGATTATGAGGTTTGATGGTCCTCTACACGTTGTTTTAGGAGTTCTAAAATGTGTTTTCTTCTTCTTCTTCAGCGTGTGTTATTGTTGTCGCTGGTGTGCTGTCTCTAGACCTGCAGACTTTAATATTTTGTCCTTGTAAGTAGGCTGTTTAGGTTTTTATGTTGGTAACGCCACGTAGTACTCTATATGAAAATCAGTCTGTGGCTGGTTGACATTGTTGGAATATTCGCTATTGTGGTGTTGGGCAGATGGATGTGAACAGCTTGTAGCGTGGTGCAGTTGGAGGTGAGCCGCCAGCAGTGGTGGATGTGGAGAGAGAGATGAGAACAGACGCTCTGGACGTGTGTCCGCCAGAAAAACGAAATTTGTAAAGACGAATGTCATGAATATATATATATATATGATGACTTTTCAACACTATTAAGGCAAATACATTGTTTGTTCTCTATCAAAATCTTTCATTTGGTAACTATGCCTATCAGTAGTTAATGCCTTCAGTAGTTAGAATCTTTTATTTAGTTGGCAGTGCTGGCGCTCGCTGTATTGCAGTAGCTCGAGTAACGAAGATTTTTGTGAGGTAACTGATTCATGAAAGGTATCGGTTATTGTTAGTCACGGCCATTCTTTTGTAGGGGTTTTTGAAAGTCAGACTGCGTTGCGCTAAAAATATTGTGTGTCAGTTTAGTGATAATCAGAATAAGTAAAGAGAGAAATGTCTGAGTAAGTTCAGTTTTGCTCAGCTGTTTGCAAATCAAATAACGTAAGAGGTTTCCTAGCACAGTCATTTATAATTTTTCTAAGGGGATGTTACATCCTTTTAAAATTGAGACTGTGCGAAAATGAACAGTTTGGTGACACTGTGTGTGTGCTTGCCTTGTAAGTTTGGCGCGTAACATCGCGTATCTTGTGTCGGAATACGGGCTCGTTTGCTGTAGGAGAAATCTCCACACGGGCAGTGTGACTGCGTCTGGAGCAGCGTGGACTGTCACCACGGCAACTATTGTTGCGGCTTCCCTTGGCATGTGAACAGTAGCGCACCCAACGGCAGCACTGGACACAGTTGGCGTTGTGTTTTCAGACAGGTCCCTGTCCCGCGTCCACTAGCATGATGGAAGTAGAAGTTTGTGGAGGCTCTAAGGAAAACAAACGTTCCCAAATTACATTCGACATCGTCATACAAAAGCATCTCCTGGCTTGATGGTATAGGGTGCCAGCAGGTATACAACACAGTCGCCTCTGGTGGAAATCAGCTTTACACTTCTGCCTTGCAAGGCCGGTGGCTGCGCCGTATTTTATAGGTAGTCGTGACATACTTCAACAAGATAACGGCAGACTGTATGGTGTCCGTACTGTCCTGATACAGTTCGATACAGATCCGGTTCGGCTGTTGCCTTCTGCAGCACGCTTTCCAGATCTCTCACCCGTTGAAAACATTTCTTTATGGGTTGCCAAGATACTGACACGCCATCCCTCACCGTAACTACGATAGATGGACTCCGGAGTAGAGTTGAAACGGTAAGGAGACTGGGCCTACTCGTTATCACCGATTCTTTCTAAATTTATAGTACCGCTGTACACAGGGCTTGGCCAAAAATGAAACTCACAGATGTGCGAGCTCCATGTAGACAAGCATTTAAAAAGAAAATGGCGAGGTACGAGTAGGACGCACTCTAAGAGTTCCGTAAACAGTTTGATATATAGACAAAAAAATGGTTCAAATGGCTCTGAGCACTATGGGACTTAACATCTATCGTCATCAGTCCCCTAGAACTTAGAACTACTTAAATCTAACTAACCTAAGGACAACCCACAACACCCAGTCATCACGAGGCAGAGAAAATCCCTGACTCCGCCGGGAATCGAACCCGAGAACCCGGGCTTGGATATATAGAGAGTTCATTCATTCTGGGAATAGAGAGCTTAGCTATGTTTGCCTGTTACTGACATTGATACCGGCGCCACAATTAACGTACCGCAGTACGTAGACACTGCGCAAAGACTGAAGCGCGACGTCAAGTCCAAACCCGCGGGAATGTTAAAGCAAAAGATCATTCTATTGCAGGATAATGCCCGCCTGTATGTTGCCAAGGCTGTTCCGACTACGCTTAGAATTTCTCTGGGAGACCCTTGCACATTCTTCATAGAGCCCTGATCTCTCCCCATGGGATTTCCATATTTTATCAGTCCTGAAGAAACACACTCATGGCCTTCAGTTTGATTCGGACGAAAAGGTGCTGGTAAAGATACAATCGTGGTTCCGTAGGCAACCGCAAATGTATTTCAATTTCTTTGATCACTGTGGAATAAATATGTTAACAGTTATGGTGATTGCACTCCGCCTTCAGGCCACAAGTAGCCCATCGGGACCATCCAACAGCCGCGTCATCTTCAGCTGAGGATGCGGATAGAAGGGTCGTGTGGTCAGTACACCGCTCTCCCAGTCGTTGTGATGGTTTTATTTAACCGGAGCATTACGAGGCTGAGTGCACTCTGAAAAATGGCAACAGCGCATGGTGGCCTGGATGGTCACCCATCCAAGTGCCGGCCACGCCCGACAGCGCTTAACTTCGGTGATCTGACGGGAACCGGCGTATCCACTGTGGCAAGACCGTTGCCTGCTACGGTGATTGCTTTTCAAATAACAAACAATTTACTAATTTTTTTCTGTGTGCCTCATTTTCATTTGATTGCCCTTATAGAATGGACAGGACAAGGACTGGTAAGGTGGGAGAAATAGGGAAAGAGAAACCCACGCAAGAGACGACAGAAAAGGCATGAGCATCTTCAAACAATGAGACTTCGAAGGATGCCGAGACAGCCGCTTGTAATTACGCCAGGAGGCAACAGATCTAGAGGAAGACCGAGAGACGAATGGATCCACGGAGTCAAGGGGTGCAAGATGAAGAGAGGAGTAGATTGCAACAGAGTGGAGGGGTGAGCAGAAAAAGATAGAGAGACATTTGTTCTGAACAAACCCAGTCAGGGGCTACTAACTGCAGAATATGATGGTTATGACGACGGTTCTTTATACTGCACTGAGGTGTCAAAAGACATGGGATACCTTCTAATACCGTGTCGGACATCCTTCTTCCCGACGTAGTGCAGAAACTCGACGTGGCATTGACTTAACAAGTCGTTGGAAGTTCC
This sequence comes from Schistocerca piceifrons, assembly GCF_021461385.2. Classification (NCBI taxonomy): domain Eukaryota; kingdom Metazoa; phylum Arthropoda; class Insecta; order Orthoptera; family Acrididae; genus Schistocerca; species Schistocerca piceifrons. The sequence goes on from NC_060139.1 coordinate 950,708,610, forward strand.
TTGTAGAAATATTGAGCCGCGCTGCCTATCTAGCCGTCCATCTTTGCGAAACTTTACCCGTACAGATTTTTGTGCACAAACTGACCTCTCGGTTATGTATTATAAATGTACGAGGGGATTCATGTCAGGTGCTATGGGTGACCAAATAGTTCGCCCGAACCGTCCAGAATCTCCTTCAAACCAATTGCGAACAACTGTGGCCCAGTGACATGTTTGGGAACATTAAGTCAGTGAATGGCTGCAAATGGTCTCCAAGTTGCCGAACATGACCGTTTCCCATGTCGACAAGGGAGAAGACTAATAGGGAAGAGGACAAGGAGGCACAGAGCATTGCTGTGTTACCATATGTGCAAGGGGTCACCGAACGTATTGGCAAAATTCTACGAAAAGCCGACATCAAACCAATTTTCCAAAGCAGAAACAAAATATCAGACATGCTCGGTTCTACCAAGGATGCAGTTGACAAACTACACACAGCTGGCGTGTATGAAATTGGTTGTGCGTGTGGATTAGTCTACATAGGTGAGACGGGACGTCCGATTAGCACAAGGCTCTCGGAACATGAAAGATGTATCCGCCTGAAACAACACACTAAGTCAGCAGTGGCGGAACACCGAGACGAGTGCGGGAAACCAATATTCTTTCAAGAAGCCCGCGTCCTGGCGAAACAGCCTCTCACTTTCAAAGATTAGAGAGGCGATAGAAATAGCCAAAAGACCCGCCAACATGAATAGAGAGGACGGGTACGAGCTTCCGAGGTCTTGGCTGCCTGCAATAGCAGGGCTACAGAGCGGCGGCAGAGCCGTGGCGGCCCATGCAGACACGCGGAGAGCCGCAGTAGTGGTCGCGAGCACACAAAGCAATGGCACGCCGCAGCCGGCTTCTGGACAGCATGGAAACAGTGTGACGTCACAGCCATCACCTGTTCGCTATTCGTCCGTTTCCTCCAATGGGGTGGATTAATATAAATACCAATAGAAAACAGCTATTTCAGCCAATGACAGATAATAAAGGAAACACCAATAAAGCATACCTTTCACCCCTCCTCCTCCTCCTTTTACAGCCAATCAAGTAACGACACGGTTTTCTCGTGCAGCTATTTAAGGAACCAAGTGTGTTCATTTAGCAGTTAACGCAAGGCCCTGATGAAGGCTAGCTGCAACGCTGGCCGAAACGTTGGCGCATTTTAAATTATGACGATGTGGTCTGATACCCTGAAGAATTTTATTGAAGATGACCGTTTCGCCGTCAACGACCGTTTCAGTTGGACCGGAGTATCCATTCCATTACAAGTAAACACAGCCCACACAATTATGGAGCCACCACCAGCTTGCACAGTGCCTTTCTGACAACTTGGGTCCATGGTTTCGTGGGGTTTCCGGCATACTCGAACCTTACCATCAGCTCTTACGAACTGGAATCAGGACTCATATGAGCGGGTCACAGTTTTCAAATCATCTACGGTCCAACCGATATGATCAAAAGCCCAGGAGGGGCGCTGAAGATGCCGTCGTGCTGTTAGCCAAGGCACTCGCGTCGGTCCTGTGCTGCAGTAGCCCATTAACGCCAAATTTGGTCGCACTGTCCTAACAGATACGTCCGTCTTGCGTCCAGCACTGATTTATGCTGTTATTTCAAGCAGCTTTTCTTGCCTGTTATCACAGACAACTCTATGTAAACGCTGCTGCTCTCGGTCGTTAAGTGAAAGCCGTCGACCACTGTGTTGACCGTGGTAAGAGATAATGCCTGGAATTTGGCATTCTCCTTACACTCTTGACAGAGCGTATCTCGGCAGTTTGAGTTCTCTGCAGCCGTCCATACATGTGCATATCGCTATCGCATGACTTTTGTTACGTAAATATACAGAGTGGTCCGAAATTCCCGTTACAAACTTCTAGGACATATACAGGGTAGTATAGAAAATTTTGAATAGCAACCCATGTCCGTAATCGTATCGTTTCCGTTCTACGACGGTTTCAGGTCAGATGTGTACCTCGGCAACGTCTGCTTAGGGCAAGAGAAACGTCTCAGAGTTCCCTGTCCTGGTATGAAACAGGATAGACACGATGGCGTGTACTACGTCAAACGATCCCCAGATGTCACTTATTGTCCACTTTGCTGTAAGATGTAGCACCGCCTCACTTTTCACTGACTGTCCGGAGACATTTCAAAAGACGGTATGGTGAAAGATGGATAGGACGGGGTGATCCAACCGCGTGGCCGCCACGATGGCTGGATTTAACCCCTATGGACTACTTCTTGTGAGGTCGTATGAAGAGCCTAATTTATGAGACTCCTGTAGAGACAGAGGAAGATCTGCTGGCACGAGTTCTGGCCGCTGCACAAGACATTGAAGAGACACCAGGTGGGATGGAGAGAGTGTACCAGAACATGCTTCGGAGGTACAATGTATGTAACAACGATGGTGGTCACCACATCGAGCCGCTCAGGTAGAGTATCCCGGATGAAATCATGATAACGTGCTCCATTGAGCGTAGGTGGAAGAACATACTGACGAAACTAAAATGAGCTCTAACATGGGAATTAAGTTTGGCCGTACCTTTTTGTAACACCCTACATATTGCTTATGTACAGTGAGTCTATCCTTGTGATGCTTCTTCGTGTTTTTAGTTACCAGCGTGTCGTTCCTGTTGATTTTAGCATTAATATTTAGAGTGAAACAACACCTAGCTGTTCTGTGTTGTTCGTGGACCGCCACCCCCCCCCCCCCCCCAAGCTGCCTCTTCCCTAATGTCCACCCCTCGCACTGCAGCCCCTCGCTACACAGCCTCCAGGACACTGGAGAGAAACTTGGCCATCTGCCCGGCCTCTTTGGCGCGGCGGCAAGTGGATACCTCCCGTGCGGCATCGCTGAGTGGCCGACAACGGGCGAAGCCTGTGGGTCTCGCTCTCCACGGCCCAGTCTGGAACCCAGAGCAAACTGCCGATCTGCTAATTAAAAGTTGTCTCGCGGCTACAGCACCGCTGCTGGCTGGATGCCGGGCACAGGATTCCTCATCACAGCGCTGATCCTGTCCCGAGGCAGAAGTATAGAGAACACAGAAATGCGAGGGGCTGAAGCGGGGATGAGCACGGTCGGGGAGTGGGCAGGCGGCAGACACAGAGAGTAGAACTGTCAGGGCCTGGCATGTCGGCCCCTTATCTTAATTGGCCGACGGTCGTCGGAATCTTTCGGGAAAGACTCGTGGGCTCTTTTGCGGAAATACTGGGAAGCACCGTTCCCTTTCTCTGTACAAAAGCGGTGTCTGTATCTAGATACCGCCGGCGTGAGACGGAAGTTCCAGAGTGAATACTGTGTCTGTTAAATTCCTTGCGTACTGATTGGTTATAATTAAAATGCAGCTATTCACAGAAGTCCACTGTAGGCTGAAATTATCGTGAGGCAGCGAAACTTGGTGGAAGTGTGTTAATGTGGAACCGGATTACGCTGGAAAATTTTTTTTTTCCAATTTTGGCCACCAGTTGCAAATTTGGAACTGTGAATGTAGGAAAGACGTGTGTGAATGTTCCTGTATGTAATCTACTGGAAACAATAAGTGGGTAGAAGAGGTCGAACGTGTGGGGGCAGACATAATGTTGCCTTCATTATTATCTAATGCTTCCATAATTTGTTCAGTATGAACAATGGAGACGTCGACGAGGTGCTGTAGAGCGTCATATTTGCTCCTGGTGGCCAAAATTGGAACTATTTTTTTTTCCCCAGCGCAGATCGATTCCTTATTAACGCATTAGGATATCTACTTCGTTTCGCTGCAATATTATAATTACAGCGCACTCTGGATCGTCGTGAGCAGCTGCATTTTAATTATGAACACCAGGTAGTTCTCGGCTAACTTGGAAACATGATTAGTGGAGGCATGTGAAGATAACGTAACAGGCTTGTAATGCCGAACTGACAGTTGTTTCCATCGAGTTATTGTCACTTGTGTACAACAGCCGTCTCGTTACAAGGTGGCGCAAAAGGGCGTTAGAAAGTTCTTGTCTATTACCACGAAAAATTGAGTCAACTATCGTCATCATATTTGTGCTACAGAAGACAACCTGAAATTTAACACAAGAGGCGCCGGCCGGGGTGGCCGAGCGGTTCTAGGCGCTACAGTCTGGAACTGCGCGAACGCTACGGTCGCAGGTTCGAATCCTGCCTCGGGCATGGATGTGTGTGATGTCCTTAGGTTCGTTAGGTTTAAGTAGTTCTAAGTTCTAGGGGACTGATAACTACACAAGTTCAGTCCCATAGTGCTCAGAGCCATTTGAACCATTTGAACACAAGAGGCGTTCATAATCGTTTCCTTCTGCAGCAATGAGTGTTTAAACGGAATTCCTTGATGACTTTCTGAAGAACACCTCGTAATACAGTTTCCTGGAAACTGTATTACGAGGATCTTACAGCGTTGCAGGTACATCTTTGATGACCCTTTTCCTTAGGTTCCTCCATAAGAAATATTCACACAGGTTGAGACCGTAACTAAAAGGGGGCAATTTCCACTCCATGTCTAATGAGTGCTAAGGTGTCCAGGAACACAAATATCCGATATCTGACTGTCGTCTGAAGAAAATGGAAGAGGTTCGTAGTACAGTGTAGACGCGCTCCATTCTGCATGAGCCAGTAGTTTTAAAGCTTTTGGTGGCGTAGTACAGTCGTTAGAAATTCATCTTTCAGAACTTGTCTGTGTTTGTCTGCTGTGGCAGGTGCCTCAATAAAAAAGGGACCAATAATGCGCAATCAGTACTGATTGCACACCAAACAGTGACTGTTTGTCGATGAAGTAGAGGAACAGCTTGAACGTATTGATTCACAGTGCCGCTGTCCCAGTGTTAATGCTTAACATTGTGATATGTGAATTGAGATACATCAGTGAGTGAGCTACAGAATTTTCAGAGCTATACTGCACCAATATCACGAGGAGAATCATTTATGGCATACGATAGAACTACAGCAGACAAACATTTTCTAACACATATTCTGCCCTACCCTGTGTATGTCTATATTTATTATATCGTGCCGGCTACTGCCATCAATATATCTTTAATTATGCTTACTGGAACATGCGAATGAGGGGTGTGTACTACACAATACTCATACATAATATGAAAATTAATAACATAATACGTTTTTTAAAATTTCACTAATCAAAACATAGAACTTGCAAAACAACGTTGTGTTAGCACTAGTTAATTTTGTATTGAAGTGGGTCTCAGCTATTGACTTAGCTCAAAATTTTATTAAAGATGCAAACAGTAAGCCGGGAGGTGTCACTAGTACGGGGAATGTTGCTTTCATTATACTTCCATTTTTCCTTCAGAGATGACCCACTCTTAAAATCGATGAAGTGGCAAAAATCTGTGATGTGGGAAAAATCGGTGAAGTGGGACAGATGCGTTCCATTGAACCTAACTAGATACATGTCTTAAGGTGAACCTAAAATTTTCAATGTTAGGTAAACTGCGAATTTTAGGAGGATTTCACCAATATGGCAGCTATGAAAAGAAGTATAATAAATCAGTAACAAAACAAAAAATAGTTCAAATGGCTCTGAGCACTATGGGACAAAACATCTGAGGTCACCAGTCCCCTAGAACTTAGAACTACTTAAACCTAACTAACCTAAGCACACCACACACATCCATGTCTGAGGCAGGATTCGAACCTGCGACCCTAGCAGTCGCACGGTTGCAGATTGAAGCGCCTAGAACCGCTCGGCCACTCCGTCCGGCCGAGAGGATCAGTCCAGTCACCAAATGTCCTCTCTTTCCAAGAGCTCCTCCACATCCGCTAGTCGATGTGATCGCGCTTTTCATCCATAAAGATGGAATCAGGGCCGAATGCACCCCTGAGAAGACGCTCACGTGGAAAGCGTACAGGGTCACAATAATGTCGATCAGTGAGTCTCCCGTGTTCAAAGATTTGGAAGTCAGTACTCCCACGAACCATTACGCTTCCCCACACCACAACACGTTTTCCTCCAAAACCGTCATCTTCGACAACATTCCTGGATACGACACATGTTCCCACTTGTCGCCACGCGAGGGTTTCCCGTCCGTGGTGATCGCATACACTGTTAAGAACGATGTCCCGCCTTTTCTAATTTCCAGGGGACAATTATAAATCACGATGGCTTCAGTGTAATTATTGTCTTTGAATGAAAGTGTCATTCCCGTTCGTCTCATTGCATATTTCTCCGACTTACCTTACTGTATTGTAGCACTCCTTTCTACACATGCTCAAAGCTTCATCGAGTTACACACGCAAGTCCCAAAGAAAATGGTATAAACACGTAAATTCAAATACAGAGATACGTAAACGCGCAGAATATGGCGATGCGGTCGGTAGCGCCTAAATAAGACAACAAGTGTCTGGCGCAGTTGTTAGATAGTTTACTGCTGCTACAATGGAATGTTATCAACATTTGAGTGAGTTTAAACGTGGTGCTACAGACAGCGCACGAGCGATGGGACACAGCATCTCCGAAGAATCGATGAAGTGGGGACTTTCCTGCACAACCATTTCACGAGAGTACCGTGAATATCAGGAATCTGGTAAAACAACCAATCTCCGACATCGCTGCGGCCGGAGAAAGATCCTGTAACAACTGGACCAACGACGACTGAAGAGAATCGTTCAACGTGGAAGAAGTGCAACCCTTCCGCAAATTGCTCCAGATTTGAATGCTGGGTCGTCAACAAGTGTCAGCGTGCGAGCCACTCAACCAAAATTCATCGATATAGGCTTTCGGAGCCGCAGGCACACTCGTGTACCCTTGATGACTGCACGACACAAAGCTTTACACCTCATGTGGGCCCTTCAACATCGACATTGGATTGTTGATAACTGGAAACATGTTGCCTGGTCGGACGAGTCTCGTTTCAAATTGTATCGAGCGGATGAGACGAGTACGGGTATGGAGACACGCTCATGAATCCATGGACCCTGCATGTCAGCAGAGGACTGTTCAAGCTGGTGCAGGCTCTGTGATGGTGTGGGGTGTGTGCAGTTGGAGTGACATGGGACCCCTGATACGTCTAGGTACGAATTTTGACAGGTGGCATCTACGTAAGCAACATGTCTGGTCACCCACATCCATTCACGTCCATTATGCATTCCCACGGACCTGGGCAATTCCAGCAGGACAATGCGACACCCCATACGTTCAGAAATGCTACAGAGTGGCTCCAGGAAGACTCTTCTGAGTTTAAACACTTGCACTGGCCACCAAACTCCCCAGACATTAACGTTATTGAGCGTGTCTAGGATGCCTTGCAAGGTGCTGTTCAGAAGAGATCTCCACTCCCTCGTACTCTTACGGATTCATGGACACGCGTGCAGGATTCATGGTGTCAGTTCCTTCCTGCACTAGTTCAGATATTGTTCTAGTCCATGCCACGTGGTGTTGCGGCACTTCTTCATGCTCGCTGGGGCCTTACACGATATTAGGCAGGTGTACCAGTTCCTTTGGCTCTTCAGTGTGGAACTATACAGGACAGTGCACGTCGTTTCATCTTGAAGTTATTGACGCAAAAACAAATTGAAAGTAAGCATTCACTATTGACCAATTACGAATTTTTAGTCATTATCAAGCATCAGTCAGATTACCTCTATGCAGCATGTCGGAATTTATGTAGCATTGTAAGGTGTATGCTTCGCCGGCGATGGGGGAGGCATGACAGAATCTCTGACCAGAGAGTAGTTTATCGTTAGTTGTTGCTTGTCGCTTGTCTGCGGGAGTCTGCAGTAGTAGTCAGTCGGATACAGTAGCCTGCGGGTGTCGGCATGCGTCGGCTGTGTGCTCTGCTCACGACTCTGGAGGATGAGTATTGTTGTAGAAGGTAAAGAAGCAGCATCGCGCATATTTAATAATATATGTTAATTGTAATTTAATTTGTTCACAAAAATGCCCCAATAATAATTTTTATAAAGTAACTTTTTTTAAAGAAAAGTATTGATTTCAATTTAAAGAATTTTTCCACTCTTTTGAAGAAAAAGCATTCATTTCAATTTAAAGAATATTTCCTATGCATTCCTTCCAAGAATAAAAAAAATATACGCCAGCATTGCACGAAGCTGTGTCGACAAATAAGAGCAGATATAGTTGCAGTTTTTATTGAGGTAAGAATTTTGCTTTTGTTATTCAGAATACAGGGCCGAAGGTCAGCGCTGCTGTCCTTATAAAATTTACCAGATATTACTATTTCTGTTAGGAGGTTACATTTGGTTCATGATTCATTATTCAATTAATATTATTGTGTGGTTCATGGACAATTTTTATTCATTAATTTTTTTGTGTGGGGAGTTTACGCTTGGCTCCATTTTGCATTATTATTAAACATTATATTTGTTGGGAGGTTACACATGGCTCTATTTCAAATTCATATTTATTAAATTATTGCGGGGAGGTTACAGCATGTGAATCAGCTCACCAACTGACATGCGGAACCACTTATCACTTATAAACACTGAAGCGATCACTGAGAAACCATTTCCACACCACTATCAAACGTATTCTCGTGGTACACTAACGAGAATAAGTTTGATAATGGTGCAGAAATTGTGCGGATTCTCAGTCATCAGTTAAGTACTTATAAACGCCTCCAGATGTGTGATGGTGGATCGAGTTGCATGCGACATGTGTTAAGACACGTTACGTATAGTTTATCTGAATGTTGGTTGATAATGATTAAGAAATCGAAACAGGCCCGTAACAAAGAAAATTTGAAATTTTACATACCGTAACGGGCAATGCTTCCATTTGAAAAGTATATAGAAGTTGTGGACGAATGTGGAAGTTCAGTTATCAAGTTAAAAATAATTCCAATCTTCTGGCATCGATCAAGATTTTCTAGGTATATGGCAAAGACCGGAACGTAATCCCCTCTGAAATACTCCCAGTTAACAACATATCTCTCCTAATGCAAATTTCCTGGGACTTGCCTCAGAAGAACGAACCGCAACAAATTCTCCACTGCGCCGGGTGCACCCGTAAATCAAAAGTAGAGTCGTCCTCAGACCAAAGGCTGGTTTCAACACCATAGTGCTTTGCTATACGTGGTAGTATTGGAGGTCAGATGTCTCTACCTTCCTCTGACCTTTGACTTGATCAACCCAGCGAGATATAATTGGACGTAAAGTTTAAAATTATTTGTGAAACAAGGTGCAACATTTTAATTTTCTTACTAACATTATTTAATAGATCCTTAAATTTTGCACGAGCAGTATGCTCATAAAAGGGTTTTGATTTCGTCTACGTCAGCACGGCAATAGATCGTTTTACCGAAAATCGGGGTGGGCTCTCCACAAAGCCTGTCGCCAATTTGGAGCCCATTTCCTGTCTCGTTTGAAGATAAATGAGCGTCGCTGATTACAGAATATTGCTGGGAAATTGGGTAGGAAATCGTCATTAGCATCTTATCGTTTGTCCGTAACCCAAGTAAAGCTGAAGCTAATCGACAGAGGCTACAGATTATACAGCAAATTTGAATGTGCAAATTGATCTACTTAACCGCCACACTTTATATGCTCAGATAACAATCTAATAACTCTGTACTGACTGTTCCGCGAAGAGAGTCACGTTCTGGTAAATAACTGAGTTGCAGTAGCAAGAAAGGACTTAGAACGATACACAACAAGGATTTTTGCAGATTTAATTAGTCTGGTTTTTGCTCGTGTTCATTACGCTTAAATAGTTTTTTTTAGCACATTTTACACTGGGGTGGCAAAAGTGATGGGCTATTTCTTGCCGGCCGGAGTGCCCGAGCGGTTCCAGGCGCTACAGTCTGGATCTGCGCGACCGCTACGTCGCAGGTTCGAATCCTGCCTCGGGCATGGATGTGGGTGATGTCCTTAGGTTAGTTAGGTTTAAGTAGTTCTAAGTGCTAGGAGACTGATAGCCTCAGAAGTTAAGTCCCATAGTGCTCAGAGCCATTTGAGCCATTTGAACCATTTTTGGCTATTTCCTCAGATCGTGTCAGACCTATTTCCCAGTGTAATGCGGCAGCACGATGTGGCAGGGACTCAACGAGTCATCGGAAGTCCCTTGCAGAGATACCGAGGCATGCTGTCTCTCTAGCCGTCCACAGTTGCGAAAGTGTTGCCCGTGCAGGATTTTGTGCACCAACTGACATCTCGACTATCTCCCATAAATGTACGATGGGATTAAGGATGGTCGAACTGGGTGACCAAATCATTCGCTTGAACTGTTCAGAATGTTCTTCAAACCGATTGCGAACAATTGTGCCCCGTAACATGACGCTTTGTCATCCATAAAAATTCCATCGTTGTTTGTGAACATGAACTCATGAATGGCTGCAAAAGTTCTTCATGTAGCCGAACAGAACAATTTCCAGCCAATGATCGGTTCAGCTGGACATGAGGGTCCACTCTATTCCATGTGAACACAGCCCACGCCATCGTGGAGCCACCACCAACTTGCACAGTACGCTGTTGACGACCTGGTCCATGGATTCGTGGAGTCTGCACCACACTCGAAACCTGCCATCTGCTGTTGCCAATTGAAATAGGGACTCATCTGACCAGGCCACCGTTTGCCAGTCGTCTAGGATCCAATCAATATAGTCAGATGCCCAGGAGAGGCGTTGTAGACGATATCGTGCTGTTATCAAAGGGACTCGCGTTTGTCGTCTACTTCTCAACCAATTAGCTCCTCAATTGGCCTCACAAGGACGTAGTGCATCACTCTTGTCAACAGCACTCTGCAGACCTGGCTGCGATCCATTCAACTGCTAGCCAAGACCGACAGCGCGTAACTTCGGTGATTTGACGGCCACAGATGTTACCATTGTGACAAGGCCGCTGGCAACATTCTAAATGATTTTATTTAAATCGTAATTACATTGTTACTCTGCAACAAGCTATTAGAGGCCACACGTCCCTTGTAGCAAAATATTCCTGTAAAACTTCCGAAATTTTGTCACTGGATATGAGGTTCATCCTGCATAAGAAGCTAATACCGGGTGATCAAAAAGTCAGTATAAATTTGAAAACTTAATAAACCACGGAATAATGTAGATAGAGAGGTCAAAATTGAGACACATGCTTGGAATGACGTGGGGTTTTATTAGAACAAAAAAAAGTATTGCTAGACGCGTGAAAGATCTCTTGCGCGCGTCGTTTGGTGATGATCGTGTGTACAGCCGCCACTTTCGTCATGCTTGGCCTCCCAGGTCCCCAGACCTCAGTCCGTGCGATTATTGGCTTTGGGGTTACCTGAAGTGGCAAGTGTATCGTGATCGACCGACATCTCTAGGGATGCTGAAAGACAACATCCGACGCCAATGCCTCACCATAGCTCCGGACATGCTTTACAGTGCTGTCCGCAACATTATTCCTCGACTATAGTTATTGTTGAGGAATGATGGTGGACATATTGAGCATTTGCTGTAAAGAACATCATCTTTGCTTTGTCTTACTTTGTTATGCCAATTATTGCTATTCTGACCAGATGAAGCGCCATCTGTCGGACATTTTTTGAACTCTGTATTTTTTTGGTTTATTAAACCCCATGTCATTCCAGGCATGTGTGTCAATTTGTACCTCTCTATCTACATTATTCCGTGATTTATTCAGTTTTCAAATTTATACTGACTTTTTGATCACCCAGTATGTTAATTTTAAGAGTTTCTGTGAGGAGCTTAGAAGTATCTGTAATTCTGTAACTGTTTCTTAAGTAGAAGATCCTTTGAATTCCAGAGAAACAATATTGGGCCTAAGATTGTGTCTTGTTGGACCTCACAATTCCGCCTTCTACCATTCTGATTAAGGAAGAACACAGTTACGTAGCATCACATCCGTACAATTCAATGTCCTGTTTCTTCAGTTTACTCGAGGCCAATTACAACCCCTGTCGTTAATCGATTCATCTAATATTCCAACTGACGATTTCGACGTCTGATCTTCCTCTCTTATTCCCTCCCTTTCCTCTGATTCTCATGTCCGCTCCCCACATCTTTTTCGGTCTTGTCGCTCCCTCCACCCCTCTTCATTAGACCCTCCTCGTACGCCTGTGTCACTTCTCTCTCTCTCTCTCTCTCTGTCTCTGTCTCTCTCGCACATGCACACGCACGCACACACACACACACACACACACACACACACACACGCACGCACACAGACACACGCACACGCCTGTGCACTCGCCGCGAATTTCCCTGAGCTCGGAAACGGACGTGCGCAGCGGTCTGAAAGCGGATTTCCGGTGAAACGCATGAGCCACGGTTCGCAGCCTTAATCCGGGCCGAGTGCGGTGCGGGGCTGCGGCTTACGGGTTGCGGCCTGCACCTTGGTCACTCAGGTGGGGACAGCGTCGCGGCATTAAGTGCTCCCTTGCGCTCGCCTGTAACACTACGCAACCCGAAATCCGATTTACATGCATTCTCAGCCGGTCGCGCCGAAGCACCGAGCATCGCATGGCACAGTACCATTCAAGTGGACTGAATACCAGCGTTTCGCTAACTTTCTGGTTTAGGTTGCAGTGTTTCGTCTTGCATGAAATGCTGCATTATGCTGAAAGCTGGAGTGACGAATTCACTCCGACGCCACCGAAGGAATTTATGGCAATATACAGGGTGATTCAAAAAAAATACCACAACTTTAAAAATGTGTATTTAATGAAAGAAACATAATATAACCTTTTGTTATACATCATTACAAAGAGTATTTAAAAAGGTTTTTTTCACTCAAAAACAAGTTCAGAGATGTTCAATATGGCCCCCTCCAGACGCTCGAGCAATATCAACCCGATACTCCAACTCGTTCCACACTCTCTGTAGCATATCAGGCGTAACAGTTTGGATAGCTGCTGTTATTTCTCGTTTCAAATCATCAATGGTGGCTGGGAGAGGTGGTCGAAACACCATATCCTTAACATACCCCCATAAGAAAAAATCGCAGGGGGTAAGATCAGGGCTTCTTGGAGGCCAGTGATGAAGTGCTCTGTCACGGGCTGCCTGGCGGCCGATCCATCGCCTCGGGTAGTTGACGTTCAGGTAGTTACGGACAGATAAGTGCCAATGTGGTGGCGCTCCGTCCTGCTGAAATATGAATTGTTGTGCTTCTTGTTCGAGCTTATGGGAACAGCCAATTCTCTAACGTCTCCAGATACTGTAGTCCAGTTACAGGAGCACCTTCGAAGAAAAAGGGACCAAAAACTTCATTGGCTGAAATGGCACAGAAAACGTTCACCTTAGGCGAGTCACGTTCATACTGAGTTGTTTCCCCCGGATTCTCAGTGCCCCATATACAGACATTGCGACGGTTGACTTTCCCGTTAGTGTGGAAAGTTGCTTCATCACTAAACACAATCTTTGAAACGAGAGATTCATCTGTTTCCATTTGAGCAAAAATAAAATCACAGATATCGATTCTTTTAATCTTATCAGCTGCAGACAGTGCTTGAACCAATTTCAGACGATAAGGTTTCATAACTAACCTTTCTCGTAGGACTCTCCATATAGTGGATTGTGGAATTTGCAGCTCTCTGCTAGCTCTGCGAGTCGATTTTCCTGGGCTGCGAACAAGTGCTTGCTGGATGCGTGCTACATTTTCATCACTCGTTCTCAGCCGTCCAGAACTTTTCCCTTTGCATAAACACCCATTCTCTGTAAACTGTTTATACCAACGTTTAATACACCACCTATCAGGAGGTTTAACACCATACTTCGTTCGAAATGCACGCTGAACAACTGTCGTCGATTCACTTCTGCCGTACTCAATAACACAAAAAGCTTTCTGTTGAGCGGTCGCCATCTTAGCATCAACTGACGCTGACGCCTAGTCAACAGCGCCTCAAGCGAACAAATGTACAACTAAATGAAACTTTATAGCTCCCTTAATTCGCCGACAGATAGTGCTTAGCTCTGCCTTTTGTCGTTGCAGAGTTTTAAATTCCTAAAGTTGTGGTATTCTTTTTGAATCACCCTGTATTACAAAGCAAACTTAAGAACGGGCCGCAGCGGGAACTAAACTGGTCATTTGACCAGGTACAGACACCACCCAGTTCAAAGTACTGCTCTTGTAAGCATGGAAAGTCGTAACATCACGTAAACTAAAGCTTCTGATTATAATAATCTCTGCCACATCGATCGTAATAATACAAAGGCACTTCAGGTGCTGGTATTAGGAATAGCTGTCAGCTATCTTTGTGGCCTCGCCCCATCACAAATAACATAAAAATAAAATGATCTTCAGAAAAACTACCCAGTCCAAACACGGAAATTTTTAAAATCCCTTAAATATCGGATTATAACAACGTGATACATCCTAATATCGTGTGAGGCCTTCTTTCCCCAGAATATTGCAGCAACTCGACGTGACATGGACTCACCGACTCGGAAGTCCCTGCAGAAATACTGAGCTATGCTCATAGCCGTTCATAATTGCGAAAATGCTTCCGGTGCAGGATTTTGAGCACTAACCGACCTCTCAATTATGTCCCATAACTGTTCGATGGGACTCATGTCGGGCGATCAAATTTTCCAGAACGTTCTTCATAAAAATCGCGAACAATTGTGGCCCAGTGACATAGCATCCACAAAAAATGCATCGTTGTTTGTGAACATGAAGTCCATGAATTGCTGCAAATGGTTTCCAAGGAGCAGAACATGATCATTTGAGTCAATCACCGGTTCAGTTGGACCAGAGAAGCCAGTCAATTCTATGTAAACACACACCCCATATCATTATGGAGCCACCACTAGTTTACACATTGCCTTGTTGACAACTTGGATCCATGGATTCGTGGGGTCTGTCTCACATTCGAACGCTACCATCACCTACCAATAACAGAAATCAGGACTCATCCGGCCGGGTCACGATTTTCCAGTCGACTAGGGTCCAACGGATATGGTCAAGAGCCTCGGAGAGGCGTTGTAGGCTATTTCCTACAGTTAGCAAAGGCACTCGGCTCGGTAGTCTGCTGCCATAGCCAATTAACTCCAAATTTCACCGCCGTCGTACGTTCATCGTACGTCGTCGTACGTCGTACACTGATTTCTGCTGTTATTTCGTTCAGTGGTACTTGTCTGTTAGCACTGACAACCCTGCGCAGACGCCACTCCTCTCGGTCGTTAAGTGAAGGCAGACGGCCTTTGATTTGTCCTTGGTGAGAGGTAACGCCTGAAATTTTGTATTATCGACACGCTCATGACACTGTGTATTTCGGAATATTGAAGTCCACAACGAGTTCCGAAATAGAAAGTCACACGCGTAGTCCAAGTACCATTCCGTGTTCGAAGTCGGGAAACTTTTCACATGAATCACCTGAATACAAATGACGGTGCTGCCCTCTTACACCTTGTGTACACGATACTACCGCCATCTGTATATGTCCATATCCCTATCCTATGGCTTTCGTCATCTTAACGTGTATATGACTGGTGTGAGTTGGTACCATATTGCTAACTGCATTGCATGAATAATGTAGTCACATTACTTGAGGTTCAATTGTGCTTCTCAGGCACTATTGAAATGTATTAATTGTGTGTCCACCCGACAATATAAACCAATCAAGACGCTGAACGCTTATTCTTTGATTATTTCTTTAATTATACTTATGAACCTCAACAGAGTTTCTAGAACGACTATAGTAATTTTAACTTACACTGTATTCATTGACAGCAGTCAGGAGTTAGAACAGACAAACGCTATGACAGAACTCGTCATAAAGTGATCGAGGAGGATTATTTTTCGCTTATCTTTATATAATTTGGTTTTATGTAATAGATTATGTGCTATACTTCGTAGTGAAGAATCATTTTGCCACATAATAGTATCTGGTGGTACTGCTGAATCAAGCAAAAATAAATAAATAAAATAAATAAAAACTAACATGATGGCGAAAAATGCCTTTCCGTAGATTTGTTGTTGACGTCATTAAATTTACTGATGATGAGCAAGAGAAAGGAGTGACAGTGCTGTCGGAAAAGGTGACCTTGCAAATAAAATGGTACGACGTCGAGAGCAGTGAGATTCAAGTTTCTGTCCCTGTTCGACACCGTCTCCTAGATGAAGTAGAGAATAAACTGGCAATTCAGAAACAAAGACATTGTTACTCAGCTCCTGACATGAGTCATAAATACTTCGTTAAAATGGACTGTACCGATAATGATATTACAACAGCTGACAAGACATTTACAAGGAAAAAGTTTTGCATTATACATCCATGTCACTGTCGAAAATTCTACCTTATCGGGTGACCATCGGAGTCCTCATTACATTTGCTCCTTATGTTTAGACTTCACGTTCAAGCATCGGCCTAGGACAGGCTACGCAGCTTGTTGTAAAGGTAACGTACGAGACTGCACGCTGTAATCACCGAAGCAGGCGATACGCCGAAGTAACCTACGCGAAATACCATCGCAGCGTAACCAAATTGCATTTCTCAACTGCAAATTAACAGGCGAGCGATAGCCGTAAATTCACAGCCAATTAGAATATGCGCTACGACTGCCAAGGAATATACTATTACTACGAACGATTGACAGATAGCTTGAGCTACTTTTATGAGGCTACTAGAGGAAGAAAATAATGTTAAAATCCATTAGATTTCGTAAAATGCTTAGGAAGAGTCCAGTTAATCCCTTTTCTTTTGGTTATCAGTTATTACCTCTCTTTTGAGCGCGAAGGAAGGGTCAGCCAATGGGATACAAGATGTCTGTATATATCTCCTCTTCCTGCAAAGGATTTCGATCTTATCCAACTACCTTTACTACTTCGCACAAATTACTGACATGTTATTCTAGTTCTGCATCATGTGAAACCTCCCCTTGGAAAAATTATACATGACTGTGCTTAAACTGACACACAATATTTTTAGCGCAACTGAATCTGACTTTCAATAATCCCTACAAAAGAATGGCCCTCACTAGCATTAACCTATACCTTTCACAAATAACTTACCTCACAAAAATCTTCGTTACTCAAGCTACTGCAATACAGCGAGCGCCACTACTGCCAGCTAAATAAAAGATTCAAACTACTGAAGGTGGTGGTGGTGGTTAGTGTTTAACGTCCCGTCGACAACGAGGTCATTAGAGACGGAGCGCAAGCTCGGGTTAGGGAAGGATTGGGAAGGAAATCGGCCGTGCCCTTTCAAAGGAACCATCTCGGCATTCACCTGAAATGATTTAGGGAAATCACGGAAAACCTAAATCAGGATGGCCGGAGACGGGATTGAACCGTCGTCCTTCCGAATGCGAGTCCAGTGTGCTAACCACTGCGCCACCTCGCTCGGACTGAAGGCACTAACTACTGATAGGCATAGTTAGCAAATGAAAGATTTTGATAGAGAACAAACAATGTATTTACCTTAATAGTGTTCAAAAGTCATAATATATCAGTTCATGACATCCAGTCTTACAAATTTACTGTCTCTGATGGACACAGGTCCAGATCATCTGCTCTCAAGACTCCGCCATCTCTCTCCCCACATCCACCACTGCTGGCAGCTCACCTCCTTCTGCGCAACGCTACGCGCTGTTAACAGCCAACTGCCCAACACTACAATAGCCAACAAAAATGCAAACCAGCCACAGACTGCACACAGCACACCCAGTGATTTTCATACAGAGCGCTACGTGGCGTTACCAATATAAAAACCTAAACAACCTACTTACACATGTAGCTATCTGAAGTTCGTAATATCATACAGAAACCGGTAATTCTGTTATACTTCGCTGGCATCAATGCATCCCATAGACAAATAACGGCGGAATTCTTTATTTACGACACACGCTCACTGCACGTATTTAGGTGTACAATGGGGAAACCCGTGCCATTTTGCATACAGGTCGTATCACAATTAGTAGTGCGAAAACGTCCGCGGGAGAAATGATGTATTTCAACGAAAACGTTCCAGTAAACAAGGGTCCGCAATGTCGTCGTTTGCGAGGTAACTGCGAATGTGTGATCTCGAACAGTCACTGACAGTATGAAATATTGCCATAGTAAGTACAAACGTGTTTCAAATGTAAAATTTTAGATTAATTTCCCAGATAGTTGAGCTAAATTTACCCATGGCCCATATATTGGGAATTTGGTTCAAGCATGATGAGATACTAGCACATATTGCTGCTGATGTGAGGGACATGTAATTTGCTAATATAGGGTGATTATTATTGAACTATATGAAAAAAAACTTTATTAATTACAAACTACAGTGTGCACATACTTTATTCAACATGTAAACGTCACTATAGATATTCGGATTTAGGTTATGACATGTGCGATATGCATGCCATAATTCGCGATGATGTGGCGCAGACAGCTATGCCCGATGGAGTACTCGAACCTACGACGGGAGGAATCGCGCGAACCGTGGCAAGGCGCCTTAGACCGCGCGGCTACCCCAAGCGGCCCCCGGAGGTCTATGGAATCATTGCACTGGAAGGGTACTGACAGGCTGTCTTGCGAAGTTCTTTTCCACAGGTTTTCCAAACACGGCCTTCAGCAGCTGGTTCGATGGCCCACGCGCAATGGGAATATCTTAGAATTCGTATCTGGAAACATGCGTGACCTAATCGACAGTTTCAGTATAGATACAAGGATTAATGGCCATGATATCATAGCGACTTTGGTTTCTAACATTAATAAATCAATCAAGAAGGCTAGGAGCCCGTTTCTGCTAGGAAGAGCAGGTAGACAGTTGCTAGCATCACACTTAAATAATAAACAGTCATCATTTAGTTCCAATACGAGGGAAATAGAGGAATTCTGGGAAAATTTAAAACGGACTGTAAATCATACTCTGGAGAAGTTTGTGCCGAGTAAGTGGATTAAAAATGGGCAAAACGCACCGTGCTTTAACAACGAAATCCGAAAAACGCTGAGGAAGAAAAGGGTGTTACACTCTCGGGCAAAAGAGAAGGCTCAGATGACGACAAGGAAAAGTTAAGAGTAATTCGTGCGTCAGTAAAACGATCGATGTGCGAAGCTTACAACAATCACCGTCAAACCACAGAAATAGATTTTGCCGAGAAGCCGAGAAAAATCTGGTCCTACGGAAAATCGCTAAGTGGGTCTAAGCCTTCCATCCGGTCACTGGTTGACCAGTGTGATATGGCAGTAGAAGACAGCAAAAGTAAGTCCGTAGTTCTAAATTTCACATTTAAGAAGTAGTTCACTCCGGAGGATCGTGCAAACATACCGTCATTTCCCCAACGCATGGAGGACATAGTAATAAGCATCGCTGGTGTACAGAAATCACTGAAACAGTTAAAAGATAGTAAGTCGCCAGGTACTGATGGAATCCCAGTTCGGTTTTACAAGGAGTACGCTACGGAATCGGTTCCTTACTCAGCTTGCATTTCTCACAAATCTGTTGCCCAGTGCCATGTCCCAAGCGACTGGTAAAAAGTGCAGTTGTCTCCTGTATATAAGAAGGGTAAAAGAACGGACCCACAAAACTGTAGACCGATATCTTTAACATCGGTTTGCTACACAACCCTTGAACATATTCTCAGTTTGAATATAATAAATTTCCTTGAGGGCGAAAAGTTTCTCTCCGCCAAATAACATGATTTTAGAAAGTATCGCTCGTGCGAAACACAGCTTGCCCTTTTCTTACACGAGATCTTGGGATCCGTATTTCTAGATTTCCGGAAAGCATTTGACACAGTGCCTCACTGCACGCTGTTAACGAAGGTACGAGCATATGGAACAAGTTCACAGAAATGTGAATGTCTCGAGCGGAACAGTAAAGGGAATGACAAGTAGTGGTGCACGGTCCCATACGGTGGCTTAAGGAGTGTTTACGAAAATGTCGAGCAGAATTCACACTTAACTGCCTTGCCGAGGGTTCTCCGAACCACCTTCAGATTGTTTTTCTACCGTTACACTTCCTAACAGCGCATGGGAAAAATGAATACTAAAATCTCTCTGTACGATCTTTGATTTCTCTTATTTTATTAGGATGTTCATCTGTCCCCGTACAGGCGGCTGACAAAAAAATAAAAAATAAAAAAAAAATAAAAAAATACATTTAGGGGAGAAAGTTGGTGATTCAAATTTCGTGAAAGATCTCGCCGCTACGAAAAACAACTGTTTTAATGAATGCCGCCCCAACTCGCTTATCTTATCAGTGTTCCTGTCTTCATTATTTCGCAATAATACAAAACGAGCTGCGCTTCTTTGGACTTCTGCGATGTCCTCCGTCAATCTTATCTGTTAAGAATACCACACCGCACAACAACACTCTAGCATAAGACGGCCGAGCATATTAAAGGCAGTTTCTTCCGTAGACACGTTGCATATTCTAACCGTTTGGCCAGCAGAGCAAAGTCTTTGCTTTGCCTTGCCCACAATATCACGTCTTTGATCCTACTATCGTGTACTATCACCCGCATCAGATTTCGCACTCCGTGTAAGATACTCCCAAGTTTTCAATTCCTGTCGCAGAGACACTGCAATGATAACTTTCTCAAAAAGTTGTTCACTTAGGAAGTGAAGCTTCAGAAAATCATTTGTCCAGTTGCCTGCCGAAGCACCCATGGAGGGGAGAACGAGATGCGTGAAAAAAAAAAAAAATATATATATATATATATTCTCGATACTTCCTTTTGATAAGATGTATGTTTTCAAACGGAGCAAGCAAAATTTTACTTCGCTTGTTCCACAAATAGCACATAACTTTATACACTGAAGATACAAAGAAACTGGTACACCTGCTGTGTAATATCGTGTAGGGTCCCCACGAGCACGCAGTAGTGCCGCAACACGACGTGACATGGACTCGACTAACGTCTGAAAAAGTGTTGGAGGGAATTGACACCATGAATCCTGCAGGGCTGTCCGCAAATCCGTAGGAGTACAACGGGGTGGAAATTTCTTCTGAACAGCGCGTTGCTAGGTTATTCATTGCTTGGTAGCCTGAGGGAGTGTTTAAACTCAGAAGAGTGTTCCTAGAGCCACTCTATAGCAGTCCTGGACGAGTGAGGTGTCGCACTGCCATGCTGGAATTCCCCAAGTCCGTCGGAATGGACAATGCACATGAATGGATGTAGATATTAGTCAGGATGCTTGACGTATGTGTCACCTGTCAGAGTCGTATCTAGATGTATCAGCGGTCTCATATCACTCCAGCTGCACACGCCCCACATTATCACAGAGCCTCTACCAGCTCGACCTGTCGCCTACTGACATGTTGGGTCCTTGGATTCATGAGGTTGTCTCCATACCTGTACACGTCCATCCGCTCGATAAAATTTGAAACGAGACTCCTCCGACGTACCAACATGTTTCCAGTCATCAACACTCCAATTTCGGTGCTGACGGGCTGAGGCGAGGCGTAAAGCTTTGTGTAGTGCAGTCATCAAGGATACATGAGTGAGCCTTCGGCTCCGGAAGCCCATATCAATGATGATTTGTTGATGGTCCAACACTGAAATCTGCAGCAATTTGCGGAACGGTTGAGCTTCTGTCACGTCGAACGATTCTCTTCATTCGTCGTTGATGCCGTTCGTGCAGGATCTTTTTTCGGCCGGAGCGATGTTGATGTTTTACCGGATTGCTGATATTCACTCTCGTGAAATGGTCGCACGGGAAAACCCCCCACTTCATCGCTACCTCGGAGATGCTGTCTTCCATCGGTCGTGCGCCGACTATAACACCATGTTCAAACTCACTTAAATCTTGATAATCTGCCATTGTAGCAAAAGTAACCGATATAACAGCTGGGCCAGACACTTAGTCTTGTGTAGACGTTGCCGACTGCAGCGCCGTATTCTGCCTCTTCATATATATCTGTATTTGAATACACATGCACATACAGTTACTTTGGCGCTACAGTATATCTCGTGCCATAAGATTTTTCTCTCTCTTTCTGTAACCGCTCTCACTGCTGTATCCCCCCTCCCCGTCCTACCTACAACTTCCTCTTGTAATGGTACTTGAATTGCGCAACCATTACAGCACCTCACCTGAACCTCTCGATACCAGCTTTATTCCGCCGGCCGGCCGGAGTGGCCGTGCGGTTCTAGGCGCTACAGTCTGGAACCGCGTGACCGCTACGGTTGCAGGTTCGAATCCTGCCTCGGGCATGGATGTGTGTGTGATGTCCTTAGGTTAGTTAGGTTTAATTAGTTCTAAGTTCTAGGAGACTGATGACCACAGATGTTAAGTCCCATAGTGCTCAGAACCATTTGAACCAGCTATATTCTACTGTATTTCTGTGAAGTAGTTAACATATTTCTGAGACAACATTCAGATTTGATTTCATTTGTGATACATCGATATGTTTATATTGCAATGATATTATTCTTATGTGTATTCTTTCTTCTGTCACTATGATCTTCGACGTACTTGTAACTCTGATTTTTGGGCGCGTAAGCGATAGTTAGTTAGTTGTTAACTTGTTAGAGAGTCGGACCTTGAAAAGGACAAGTCTTGGACGTCAAGTTGGAAAGACGCGTATTGTAGTCCGCTTATAAAATGTGAACTTTAACAGTGACTGTGAGGAATAGTGACTTTGAGGAAGACGTTTTCAAGTATGTTTTGTATTGTGAAGTGATGTTTGTGTGTCACGTGATATTGCAACAAAAGCAATAAAAAGGGAGTGTAACTTAAATTCGGAGTGCTGATTATTTTTTTTACATCACTATTGTGCTAACTTTGAAAGGTTTAATCTCCAAGAATGGTTTGTGAAGCGCATCTACAAAACTTTTGAATATAGCAGGATAAAACCTAGGCCTCTTTGCATCCGAGCTTGAAATCATAACCACCTAGATTTTCAACGATTGAGCCACGATTTTACGACGAGACCAGCGTGAGAAACACAAAAAGATGAGTGCCTAGTTTTTTTTATTATTACATGAAATGACTCTATTAACTGTGCTCTAATGACACCTGCCATATAATATGACTGTTGTTGCCCGAAAATGCAGTATTTAGCAGCGTGAGCAACACCACAATCGTTATTAAATTCTGACCTTTGTTGTGGTAGGGTTGTTAGACTCTGTATCATTCTTTACACCTGCCTCATTTTTTTAAACCATGAATTACCCCGTACGATATTTCTGAGAATTTTGTGGATGCCTGTCCTTCCATGAAAAGCACTTGTATATCGAAAAACATGTATCTCAGCAATGGACACACGCTTTTTGTCCAACCCGTCAGGAACAGAGCAACGGAAAGTGATATTTCGGTGGAAATGAGGCGAAACTTTCAAGCCTCGCGAAAAAGTTAAATTCGTTTCTGAGTTCGTGGAATTTGACTAAAAATGTACGTCATTAACAGTGGAAAGTGAAATTAAAGAAAAAAGAAATAATGTTTGTCACATTTGTGCCTACCGTTCCTCCTCTAATTCTGTTTAACGTAGTGGTCTATGTATCGAAACCAGCTCACGATTTTCAGATGAGAGGGGTCACCGTAACAGAGGGTTCTGCCTTGACACTTGGCAATGGCGTAAATTTTCACACAATGAACCGGAAATTTCAATTACGTTCGGCAGCTGTATGAATGTGCAGTACTTTACAGTACGAAACACTGAGAGTTTTAGCGAAACAATGAAAGGGAAATTACAATGGAACTCCAAGCTAGATTCAATACTACACCTACATTATCTTGTTATCCGAATTATTTTTCTCCTCTAACCGGAAGCTCGGGCGCTCACTGATTCTGCACACCTACTTGATGCTCCCGTATATTCTGCCAGCATTAATTTCAGCCACGAACTCTTGACTCGGACGTCCTTTCTGTTTTATTCCCTCTGTCACTAGCACGATAGGAGTAATAAAGAAGTATGAATGGAAAACCGTGTTGTTGCTCCCAGTACGGTAGTGGGTGTTTTGAGTATGCTCTTTTGTGTGTATTGCTCTTTTCAAGACCCCTTTGCTTGTGACTCTTTCAGTCCTTGGTATCATCAACATTCTCCTCAATCATCATACACCGCACGTCAGGCTATGTCTTAATGTTCTTGCCCGATGTGCTTACATGGCGCTCCAGATATGTGATACACTGTCTAATCAAAAATATCCGTACACCTATTAATAGACATGAGTACTGGGTGTTGCCCACCCTTCACCTTTATGATGGCTTGACCTCTGCTGGGGACACTTTAAATGAGGTGTTTGAGTGTCTGTAGAGGAAAAGAAATCGATTGTTCCATAAGAGCCGAAACCAAAGATGATAGTGAGGTTGGACGCCTGGATCTGGAACGCAGCTGATGTACTTACTCATCCCAAAGGTGTTCCATTGGGTCCAGTCTATTTCAAGAATGGTACTATCCACAAACCACTGCATCACAGATGCTACTTTACGACTGGGTACATTGTCATGCTGGTACAAACAATCAACCGCTCCTCCACTGTACGCAGTACACAAAGGTGTGAAAGGTATTCATATGCCACATCCTAAGCACGAAGGGAGCCGCATCCTAAGCACGAAAAGCACCCCCATACCGTAACACCACATCCTCCGTACTTCATTGTTGGCGTTACATACGATGATAGGTACCGTTCTCCAGGCATTTGCCAAACCCAAATCCTTCCATCGGATTGCCAAAGGTTATAGAGTAAATCAAGAATAAAAATCGTTCATTTCCAGTCATCCGCCTTCCAGTGGCTTCGCTGTTTACATCACTGAAATGTGTGGCTCAGTTGGAGCTGCTTGTTCGTTGTTCCCTATTGTTTATAACTCCCTATGCACAGTAGAATTACAGGATCTGCTGAATGGAATGAACAGTCTAATAAGTACAGAATGTGGGCTGAGAGTAAGCAGAAGTAAGAAGAAACTAATGAGAAGAAGCAGGAACGAGACCAGCGAGATGCTTAATATCAGAGTTGGTGATCACCAAGTAGATGAATTTAAGGAATTGTGCTACATAGGCAACAAAATAATCAATGATGGATGGAGTAAGGGGTACATCAAAAGGAAACTAGCACTCGCAAAAAGGGCATCACCAGCCAAGAGAAGTTTACTAGTGTCAAACAAAGGCCTTAATTTTGGAAAGAAATTTCCGAGAATACACGTTTGTAACACTGCATTGTATGTTAGTGGAACATGACTGTGGGAAAACCGGAACAGAAGATAATCGATGCACTTCAAATGCCTTGCTACAGACGAATGTTGAAAATTAGGTTGGCTGAGGAAGCTAAGGAATGAGGAGGTTCTGTGTAGAATCGGAGAGGAAAGGAATATATCGGAAACACCGACAAGAAGAAGGAAGAGGATGATAGAACGTCCATTAAGACACCAGGGAATGACTTTCATGGTACTAGAGGGAGCCGTAGAGGGCGACAGAGATTGGAATATATCCTGCAAATAATTTAGGATGTAAGTTGCAAGTGCTACTCTGGGATGAAGAGGTTGGCACACCAGAGGAACTCGTGGAGGGCAACATTAAACTAGTCAGAACATTGACGAGTAAAAGAAAAAAACAACATTTAAGGAAAGCCGCACAGTCATTGCGCTAGTTGGACTGATGGATATTTTATGCAGGTTTCATCGGGTTACTAGTCAATCTTCTAACTCGCGTTTTCAAACTTACTGAGATCTCCAGATCGACCCATTCTTTCCATACTGCTTCCCCAACAACACATTCCCCGTCTCCTTTTATACTGAGGATCCGTCTCTCTTGACATCTAGGGATCCTTTACAGAAGATAGAAATTTAACGTGGACTTCAATGCTTATAATAGTTTCCACAACGGAACTTCGTTTCAAAACCTGGCAGAAAATCCATAGAGATTCGGCTCGGATGTGAAATATGCTAGTAGCAAGACACAATCAATATATTCTCTGCCTGATATCGATGGAAACACCATGGACGATAGTATTGTCAAATAAGAGTTACTCAGCACAGCCTTTGGAAATTCCTTAACCAAAGAAGATGACCCAAATATTCCAGAATTCGAATCAAGAACAGCTGCCAACATGAGTAACTTAGAAACAGATATCCTCAGCGTAGTGAAGCACCTTAAATCACATAAGAAAAACAAGTCTTCCATTCCACACAGTATACCGGTTAGGTTCCTTTCAGAATACGCTGATACAAAAGCTCCATACTTGAAAATCATACACAACCGTTCACTCGACGGAAGATCCGTCATTAACGTCGATATGCAGCAAGATTTGGAACATATATTGTCCTCGAGCATTATGAATTACCTCGAAGAGAACGACCTATTGACAAACAGTGAACACATATTTAGAAAAAATCGTTCTTGTGACACATAACTAGCTCTTTACTCACAGAAAATGTTGAATGCTGTTGAGAAGAATTTCAAATTGATTCCGTATTTCTAGATTTCCAGAAAGCTTCGGACACTGTGCCACACAAGCGGCTTGTAGTGAAATTGCGTGCTTGTGAAATATCTTCTCGGTGTGTGACTGGATTCGTGATTTCCTGTCAGAGTGGTCTCAGATCATAGCAATTGACGGAAAGTCATCGAGTAAAACAGAACTGATTTCTGGCGTTCCACAAGATATTGTTATAGGCCCCTTGCTGTTCCTTATGTGTATAAACGATTTAGGAGACAATCCGATCAGCCGTCAGGTTGTTTGCAGATGATGCTGTCTTCAGAAAATCAAAATAAATTGCTTAACGATTTATAAGACAGATCTGTAGTTGCGAAAATTGACCCTACGTAAATAAAAGTGTAAGGTCACCCACGTGAGTGCTAAATGGAATCCGTTAAACTTCGATTGCACGACACATCAGTCAAATCTGAAGGCCGTAAATTCAACTAAGTACCTGTTAATTACAATTACGAACAACTTAAGTTGAAAGGAACACACATAAAATGGTGTGGGGAAGACTAACGAAACTCTTCTCTTTGCTGGCAGGACACTTAGAAAATGTAACAGACCTACGAAGGAGACTGCCTACACTACGATTGTCCGTCCTCTTTTCGAATACTGCTCCGCGGTGTGGGATCCCTATCAGATAGGATTAACTGAGCACATAGGAAAAGTTGAAAGAAGGGCGGCACGTTTTGTATTATAGCGAAATAGGGGAGAGAGAATCACTGAAATGATGTAGGATTTGGACTGGACATCATTAAAACAAAGGCGTTTTTCGTTGCGGCGTAATCTTCTCACAAAATTTCAGTCACCAAAATATTTTGCTGCGCCAACCTACAGGAATAAAGATCATCATAATAAAATAAGGGAAATCACAGCTCGCACCGAAAGATATGGGTGTTCGTTTCTTCCGCACGCTGTACGAGATTGGAATAATAGTGAATGATTGTGAAGTTGGTTAGATGAACCCTCTGACAGGCACTTAAATGTGATTCGCGGAGTACCCAAGTAGATGTAGATGTAGAAAAATGTAAGGATGAATGGAACATTTTTACGAAGAACAATCTGTTTCAACCAAGTGCAGACTCTTTTTTTCCTAGCTCAGTTTGGCGGTCCCCGATATGGCAACTTCCGCTGCGCGTAAACAAAAGGCTGATTAAATTAATTAGCTCGACCACAGCGGCGGCATTTGTTTCATTTGAATGATCAAATGAATGGAAGTGGATTAAAATAAGTTCAATTAACGAGCGGCCGATTGCTGTTTGTTTATATTCGGGATGAGAATAAATCTCGGTCTAGTGCATCATTATTCCGGTCTGTGTGATTCGTCTTGTTGTTTTAACAATCGTGTCATCATCTTTTTATTCAGTTGTTGGTGATAGTGAATTTGCAGTGTATTCCATTAAGTCAGCTTTTTCAGTAGAGATCCCGTAGGTGAAAGTACACATACCGTATTCCACTAACGCCAAGTGATAACGTTTGCTACACGGAGCCAGATAGAAAGCTATACTCGCATACTTCATTTTACCCCCATTAATTCTCTCTCCTTCCCCTTTAATTACCAAACAACCCTCTCTTTCCCCAGTTTTGCATACACTTTTCACTATGTGAACCCCTCCCCGATCGCTCGCCATTAAATCATCAAATTCCACTTACCCACTATAAAAAATCATTTGAACATATGTCAAAAGACACACTTCATACATGAAAAGGTATAGACAAAAAGAAACGCGTTTTAGATAAAGTGAAATCCGATATTTGTAGAACACTACACGCACAAAACACACAGATACACGTTTAGCCATGCGAACTTACATAAAACAACACTGGTACAAGGTTTTGCAGTGTTTTATGTCAATAAATGTGTAGTGCTGAATGCCAGATCGATATTACACAAAATTAACTGGGGCCTAATGCGGGAATACCTGGTAACTTGCATGCAAAAGACGCTTTTATTGTTAGGAGGCAAACTGACAAAAATGTTATGTCAATATCACTCGACATGAACTGTTTTCAGATAAAAAAAAAAGAAGAAAGAAAATGCCAGTCCTGAAAATATGTACGATGCGAGCCAATTTACGAGGTAATAATGAATGAAACGTAGCGACTATGGCAAAATACGTGTAATTAAGCACTTTTTGTAGTTGCAAAGTTGGAATTGAAATACTTTAACTAATCGATTAGGTCTTGCTTTTCTTTCCGAACTGAAAGAATGAGTGAACGCTTTTATAACTCAAATCCCTACCTTTCTCAATGTTTCCTGTACCATCTGACCTCCAGATCGTCTTAACCTATTATCACACAATAAAAGCAAGGAAAGTTAGAATTCCAAATTCAGTCGGCGTCAAGATTATTACAGACGAGGACTCCATCGGCCTAAAGAGTAGTAAGTGAAGACATTAAATTCCATATTGCAAAGGTATCCCATTCCATATTCTTTCGTGATTCGAGGGAGCGATAGTAAACCTAACTAGCCCGTCCGGTTAGCCGTTCGGTCTAACGCACGGCTTTCCGGAATTGGGAAGGAGCGCCTGGTCCCCGGCGGACTTGTGTCGAGGTCCGGTGAGACGGCCAGTTTGTGGATGGCTTTTGGGCGGTTTTCCATCTGCCTCGGCGAATGCGGTGTGGGTTTCCTTATTCCGCCTCAGCTACACTATGTCGGCGATTGCTGCGCAAACAAGTTCTCCACGTACGCGTACACTACCATTACTCTAACACGCAAACATAGGGGCTACACTCGTCTGGTGTGAGACGTTCCCTGGAAGGGGGGGGGGGGGAGGGCGGGGAGGGGGGGGGGAGCCCACCGGGGGCCGGACCGCACAATAACCCTGAAAGAGTGGTTCGTACAGTACAGCGCAGTACAATACAATACAACACAAAACCTAACTACGTATAGCTGGGCTGATGTATCTTAACAGGCAAAAGTAATAGACTAGATGGAGAAGTTCCAAAGAACATAGATGCCTTTAGTCGCGGTTCGTTTCAAATAGATCGAGAGTGTTACAGAGATGCTCATCGAATGCCTCGGCGGGCGCTAGGCGAGTGACCTTTTCCAACTAAGATGGTTCTACTATTGACTTTCCAAGAGCGAACGCTCCAAAAAGAGTCAAACAACGTTCTATTTTATCTAACTTACATTTGTAAAATGTGCATGACGAATAAATTAGAGAAACTGGAACTAAAGAAGTGGCTTGTCTGCTGTCGTTTTACCCATGTTCTCCGAAAGCAACAGGAAAGACACGAACTAATAGTGTTACTACATGCTGGAAGGACCGGCATATGGCGAGACGTGGGACGTGTAATGCAACGAGGAATATTGTCGAACATGACTGTTTTGGTGGTTGAAGCGTTAGGGTGTAGGCATGCATGATGTTGCGTGGGCGTAGCGTACTAACCACCAAATCTTTGAAGGCTCGCCCGTCAACGTTGTTGTGGCGCTGTGCTTCTTCTCCATGTGTTTTATCATGGATGCATTCGGTTGTGACCTTATTTTTATGGATATCAATGCACGATCGCATCGAACAGTGCAGGTGGAGGTGCTCCTGAAACAAGACGATGTTCGTCGAATCGATTGCCCTCTTGTTTCCCCAACTTAAATCCTATCAACCAAGTGTGAGATGCACTGTGTAGAGGTATTGCAACACTTCTACGTGCACCAACGAAACTCGAGCAGTTGTCACCCGCGCTATTGGAGGAAAAGAATGCCCAGGAACAAAAACTTAACGGCGCTGGGACCAGCATGGGACCGAGTTGCACAGTATGCATTGCCGTCACACGCTATGTAGAACGATGTCCAGCCTTTTTTAATGTCCAAGGGACTATAATAAATCGTGGTGACGTCAGTGTAATTATGACGTTTGAATAAAAGTGTCACTTATGTTCGTCTCATTGCGTATTTCCTTCAGTTATGAAAAAAAAAAATGAGCGTATGGCATCGTTGGTCGGTATGTCCCATCTGGGGAAGTTCGGCGGCTAAGTGCAAGTCTTATTTCAGTCGACGCCACATTGGGAGAACTGCGCGCCGGTGATGAAGAAATGACAACGACGACACAATACCCAGTCCCCTAGTAGAGAAAATCTCCACCCTGGCCAGGGATTGAACCCGGGCCCGCTTGCATGGGAGGCGAACCCGTTACCTACCAGCTAAGCAGGCGGACATAATCAGTTTTTGCGTCAGTCAATTATTTTGCCACTATGCAGAGTAAGTGTAGCTTCATGGTCTTACAGTTTTCATCTACATCTACATGGTTACTCTGCAACTCCCAATCAAGTGCCTGGCAGAGGGTTCATCGAATCATTTTCATACTACTCCTCTACCGTTCCACTCTCGAATGGCGCGTGGGAAAAAGGAACACCCAAATCTTTCCGTTCCAGCTTTCATTTCTCTTATTTTATTATGATGATCATTTCTCCCTACGTAGGTGGATGTCAACAAAATATTTTCACATTCGGAAGAGAAAGTGGGTGATTGAAATTTTGTAAATAGATCTCGCCGCAAAGAAAACCGCCATTGTTTCAGTGACTGTCACCCCAACTCGCGTATCATATCAGTAACACTCTCACCCCTATTGCGCGATAACACGAAATGGCCGGCCCTTCTTTGCACATTTTCGATGACCACCGTCAATCCTACCTGGTAAGTATCCCACAACGCGCAGCAATATTCCAGCAGAGGACGGACAAGTATAGTGTAACAAGGGTATCAGACGGATGCCATATTCCTTGACTTCCGGAAAGCGTTTGACTCGGTGCCCCACTGCAGACTCCTAACTAAGGTACGAGCATATGGGATTGGTTCCCAAGTATGTGAGTGGCTCGAAGACTTCTTAAGTAATAGAGCCAAGTACGTTGTCCTCGATCGTGAGTGTTCATCGGAGGTGAGGGTATCATCTGGAGTGCCCCAGGGAAGTGTGGGAGGTCAGCTGTTGTTTTCTATCTACATGAATGATCTTTTGGATAGGGTGGTTAGCAATGTGCGGCTGTTTGCTAATGATGCTGTGGTTTACGGGAAGGTGTCGTCGTTGAGTGACTGTAGGAGGACACAAGATTACTTGGACAGGATTTGTGATTGGTGTAAGGAATGGCAGCTAACTCTAAATCTGGATCAATGTAAATTAATGCAGATGAATAGGAAAAAGAATCCTGTAATGTTTGAATATTCCATTAGTAGTGTAGCGCTTGACACAGTCACGTCGATAAAATATTTGGGTGTAACATTGCAGAACGATATGAAGTGGGACAAGCATGTAATGGCAGTTGTGGGGAAGGCTGATAGTCGTCTTCGGTTCATTGGTAGAATTTTGGGAAGATGTGGTTCATCTGTAAAGGAGACCGCTTATAAAACACTAATACGACCTATTCTTGAGTACTGCTCGAGCGTTTGGGATCCCCATCAGGTCGGATTGAGGGAGCGCATAGAAGGAATTCAGAGGCGGGCTGCTAGATTTGTTACTGGTAGGTTTGATCATCACGCGAGTGTTGCGGAAATGCTTCAGGAACTCGAGTGGGAGTCTCTGGAGGAAAGGAGGCGTTCTTTTCGTGAATCGCTACTGAGGAAATTTGGAGAACCAGCATTTGAGGCTGACTGCAGTACAGTTTTACTGCCGCCAACTTACATTTCGCGGAAAGACCACTAAGATAAGAGAGTTTAGGGCTCGTACAGAGGCATATAGGCAGACATTTTTCCCTCGTTCTGTTTGGGAGTGGAACAGGGAGAGAAGATGCTAGTTGTGGTACGAGGTACCCCCCGCCACGCACAGTATGGTGGATTGCGGAGTATGTATGTAGATGTAGATGAATGTAGGCTGTCTCTTCAGTAGGTTTGTCGCATATTCTAAGTCTTCTGCCAACAAAGCGCATTCTTCGTTTCGCCTTCCCCACAATATTATCGATGTGGTCATTCCAATTTAAGTTGCTCGTAATTGTAATTCCTAGGAATTTAGTCGAATTGACAGCCCTTAGATATGTGCGATTTATCGTATACCCAAAATTTATCGGGTTTCTTTTAGTGCCCATGTGAATGACCGCGCACTTTTCTGTTTGTTTGTTCTGGCCAGCCTTGTAGTACAGATGTGATAACCGTGTGATTCGGCTTGTAGTTGGCTCAGATAATCCAGATCGTACTCGATAATCGACAAATGATTACATCAGTTTTTTGCTTTACATTATCTTGTCTCCTGATGCAACGGTTATGTAAAAACTTGGGAAATAAGAAGCATTTATCAGGTAGGGTGTTGCACAACCCCGCCCTTATTTTACTCACGAGGTACGGGTAGTGCAGGGTGGGTGCAGGCAGCGTTAGCGTTCCCTAGTAGGAGAGTAATCCGATTGAGTTGGTGACACTGGGTATGAGGCGGTTGCCGCCGCTAGTCCCTCCACGTGGACCGACGGTCCAGGAGGCTGACGCAGCTTAACAGCGTTTCCTGCAATTACGACAGCGCCGAAGTGTCGCGCTTCGTTAGCGCCCCTAGCGGCTAACCCGATAACCAGCCGGCTTGCGGCGCTGCAGTGGAACGCACCTCTCGCGCAAGACTACCACAGCGCAAGCATTCGGCCTCGTTTCACGACCAGCAGCAGTGACAGTTGAGCGGAGTGCTCACACGTACGTAGTGTAGAACTGCAGAAGGTTAGGAATTATGGCGAGATTTCTGAGAGCAGTCCCGCAGTGGATGCTGTCGTGGCATGAATTTCCTTTGCGGGGAAGGTCGTGTAGCTGTTACCTGTGAGGTCCAAATGGTTCAAATGGCTGTGAGCACTACGGGACTTAATATCTGCTGTCATCAGTCCCATAGAACTTAGAACTACTTCAACCTAACTAACCTAAGAACATCACACACATTCATGCCGCCGACCGCGGTGACCACGCGGTTCTAGGCGCTGCAGTCCGGAACCGCGCGACTGGTACGGTCGCAGGTTCGAATCTTGCCTCGTGCATAGATGTGTGTGATGTCCTTAGGTTAGTTAGGTTTAAGTCGTTCTAAGTTCTAGGTGACTGATGACCTCAGATGTTAAGTCCCATAGTGCTCAGAGCCAACCATTTTTGAACCATCCATGCCCGAGGCAGGATTCGAACCGGCGACCGTAGCAGTCTCGCGGTTCCGCGACAGCGACATCTGTTATTATACATGTGTCCTAAATGAACGGCGGCGGCTCCACTCCCCTGTTTATGTGGTACAAGCAAGAGGAAAATTGGTCATTAAACCGATTGTTTTAATGTATACTTACATTTAGGATTTTTTTTAAATGTGCGAAGGTCTACGCTCAGCTGAAGTCGATAAAACATAACATTCATCTAACTGTCAGTTATTAAAGCAAATTTCAGACGGAACTGATGAAAGATATAGCAATAATGGTATTGAAATAACAGGTGATCGAGAGGTCTGCGGTTATCATTATGTTCAGAGGTCAGTGAGACAGAAATTATGTGGGTGTAACTGAGGGCACCGAGAATTAGTTATAGGAAACCTTGCATTAGTTTAATGTTATTTGAAATCATGAATAAGGTTCGTTGGAAGTCGCTAAGTGCTCTCTTTCTTAAATACTAGCTCAAAAACATTACGCGTGTTTACCTGCCGTCAGTCAAGCTTCCTTAATAAAAACCCACGATTGATAACTGTATTACATGTCTTACTGGGTTAAACTGTTAACATAAAAGTAGATGTCTCAATGAGTAGACTGTGAGAGTATTTTAAATGTTTAATACGCGAAATACCTTCCCATTGCAAGCTGTGGAAAGAGCACTAGAATGCGCCGGTACAGAGTATCCCAGCAAGTGGATAAAGCGACATCTGTGCGTAGAAACATACACTACGTGAACGCTGACGGCTGCGGCGTGCACGCTGTGACCCGGAAGTTGCACATGTGCACGAGCACCGCACGCGTGCAGAATTTCTGGCCGGCCCTGACTCAGAACTACTTAAACCTAACTAACCTAAGGACATCACACACATTCATGCCCGAGGCAGGATTCGAACCTGCGACCGTAGCGGTAGCGCGGTTCCAGACTGTAGCGCCTAGAACCGCTCGGCCCCCTCCAATAAGTGGATTTGTAGTATCATGGCAATGCGGTTTACACTGGTCACACTGCTACGACACTGATGCATGAGTGGAACCAGTAGACAGAAGACGGCCGTACACAGCAACGAGCATAAGACGTGGCAGTGGCACGCTCATCTCAGAGGCAGATTAAAATAACGATGGGGAGCAGGAAACATATGTGTGAACCGTGGCTGGCTCATGTTATGCGTTGGATTACACCTTGGTTGCTATTCTGTGTCAGTCTCCCGCGGTTATCGCCATTATGCTGTTATCTTCTCTCTCCGTGAGTGGCAGCAGCGATCTGTATCGATATTCGCACCTTGCACTATGTAATATTAGTAATTTTCGCCTAATAAACATTAATATACGCTCAACAGTAAACGCCTGATGGCCTAAAGTTATCGAACAATTGTAAAGTAAAAGAAATGAACCATCGCATAGCAGCGACAGAATCTATTATTCTTTATCTTTACCGTTATTGCGCGGTGCCTGTATATCTCTATGTACATGTATCGATTAACCATATAAAAAAAAAATTCTGTTGTTTCAAGACAAATGAGGCATTTGGCGCCTCACCTTTTACTGTTTGCGTTCTATGAAAGGTGGACGCGGACTTGCTGCGTTCCGCAACGGTATTTTATATTTCATGTGAAAATATTGAGTGAATATACTTATTGTTATTTTTCCAATCAGAAAACATGATTACGAACAGATAGCATCAAGAGGACATTTTGACTTATGTATAAAGTACTTAACCACAATGGTCATCTATTGTAATTTATTATGAAAAGTTAATCACCAGAAACTACGATCACGTTGATTGGCCAAACCCAGCATGAGGCAGAAGGAACGTTATCGTTATTTCTGAACCAACTGTTTTTAAATTGTGTAGTGTTGCATTTCTTTTAAAGTCTATAAATCTTCTGGTCTCTTAGTGTTGTTCTGGGTATAACTACATCACGAACATAAAAATGCACAGAAATGATAATGTTTCTCTTATTCAGGTATTTAATGCTCAACGTATGCTATTATAGTAGTGTAATCAATCCCTGATTCAGTTGCCAAGTGGCCCACCAAAATATTCACATTTTCGACATTTTTTCAAATAAAAAAATATAAAATAACAATTCTTTTTCTTTTTTCCCCCCAAGAGCAACGCTGACAACTATCTTTGGCCTCGCGCTTATAGTTTCCGGCTGTGCTGTGTGCGAGCAATCGGTCGGTAGGCGTGGAGCAGCGAGGAAACCTCTGTGGCGCGTAGTTTGGCTGGGGCTGCTGGCGGCGTCTACACGCGGTCGGAATTTGTGGTGTTGTTCCCATTGCTACGAGATCCGTGGCTCACTGATTATGGACACGAAAGTTGAGTTTTGACGTAATCTACCAGAAAGTCACGACTGTTCACATTGTGTCGTTTGGATTTAGTTGTCGACTGTTGGGACATTCCTGCGAGCAACAACGTGTGTTTTCAAGCTGGCGAATTTTAGCCACCCTCCAGTGGAGTTTAACTGTACTTGGTCATTTTGAATTGAAGTGCACCAGCGGAATCTTCTGCCTTGTGGCCGTTAACGTTGCAGTTACCTGCCCTGGCCGTTGACGTAAATTCAGGCAGTGTATTTTCCTCATCGTGTTGTTGCTGTCCGGCATG
This sequence comes from Schistocerca piceifrons, assembly GCF_021461385.2. Lineage (NCBI taxonomy): Eukaryota > Metazoa > Arthropoda > Insecta > Orthoptera > Acrididae > Schistocerca > Schistocerca piceifrons. The sequence continues at coordinate 950,744,554 of NC_060139.1, forward strand.
GTGTGTAGTTTGACAGCTCAATGTATAATTGGTTGTGGGACGCCAATACTTTCTATGTTCTTCCATTGAACTCCCTGTTGTGTTCTGGTTGGGTGGAGCGGAAGTTATCTTGTCGGTGGGTCTCTTGACTGTCCGTCGCTTGGGTTGTCGTCAGATCGAGGATGGTTGGGCCGACTGCCTGTCTCACCCAACCGAGCATTTGTGTTCGAATTCCAGGCCGACCCCTGGCAACTTCTGAGCGCCGTTGGGTGTACTGCCTTTTCTTATTTGTTCTTGTTGTTTGTATTTGTATGGCTTCTAGCCGATTTTTAAATTCAAGTTGTTTTGTCCTTAAAGTGTAAGATTATTTGGGCCTTCAGCCTAATTTAAAGAACTGTTGTAAGTAAGGCCTTTGGCCCTCACGGCTAACCGGGCAGACTATTAATATAATACTGATGTGAAAATTGCCTTGTAGATAAGGGAACCTTATAACTTCAAGCGTTTATTTTACGTTTGTGATTTTAATTTTTCAAATCAGGAACTGCTAACTTGCATAACTTATTTTACAATTCCAATTCGGAATTGCAACATTTAAAAAGATTAAAACTCTTAAATTCTAAGGATGTACCTAATGTAAACCATTTTAAAAATATTATAACATCAGAAATTAAAATTTATTAAATTTAAGATAAAATATTAGTCGTATTACAATGATTAAGGTTCTGATGGTACTTTTAAAAAGGTATTGGACATGAAAAATAGTCGTCGTAAATTGTAACTGCTTTTCCAGCAAATTCTGCTTAATATTGTAATAAATGGTAGCTGAAACAGAAAAATCAGGAAGCTCTATTTCCGAAATTCGTGTCTATTCTGACACACTAAGAAGACACGAATTATTTCACGGTCAGAATAAGGAATGACCATCCAACAAAATGGTTCGCGCCAGGCACGCAGTGACAAGTATGATTGCGTGGCCTTAAAACGTGCGCCGTAAAGCTCGGTCATATACGAAAAAAAATATTATACGAAGAATTTAGGAACGTCTAATTTGTCTTCCTACATGTTAATAATACGTATTGTTCCGTTATAAACTGATGAGCAACTGAGTCTTGAATGTTGTTCTGATAACTAATTTATCATGTGAGCTTGATAGGTGCAGACATTATTACACAAGATTAGATGTTTGTTTGCTATTTTTCCTATTTAATATGATTACAATTAAAAATAGATGGCATCCATATAAACTACCTCCTTGATTATTTAGATGAAATAAAAGACTCTCCCAGATAAACTGAAAATTCATATAACCTCTCATCAGAGGCAACAGACTCAAGACATGCTTGTTACTGGGAATAAAAATAAGAAATAACTCAACAATCAAAAATGGTTCATATGGTTCTGAGCACTATGGCACTTAACTTCTGAGGTCATCAGTCCCCTAGAACTTAGAACTACTTTAACCTAACTAACCTAAGGACATCACACACATCCATGCCCGAGGCAGGATTCGAAACTGCGATCGTAGCAGTCGCGCGGTTCCGGACTGAAGCGCCTAGAACCGCAGGGACACTTCGGCCGGCCTCAACAATCAATAGCCATTTAAATCATTATAAAAATTATGACAGCTACAAAAGTCGAGAATGATGAGTTGTTTCCAAAAACCGCATGTTTGTATGACGGTACTTATTTGCAAATACCGGTTTCATGTCAGTGTAGACGCATCTCTAGTTTTATAACAGTTATATTTTCAAAATGTCGATGGCCTATTGGGGAGTCTCAGAATTCGTAAGTTATCCACTACTTACTTCTTCCGTGCTGGGACAACGACATTGTTTGGTGACGTCAGGTTGGTGGAAGTATCAGAATTTCGCGTTCTCTTCTCATGTGGCAAAAACATCTAGGTTTCTGAAACGCTCTGCTACTCCAGTGCAAGTGGAGAAGGTAACGTACTGTCTGTGGTAGCACAGACAAACGAATAGCGCACTGCCTCTACAAACACGTGCCATTTATTAGCCGCACATTTAATCTCCAACGGGAGAAGGTGTGCTATTAATTCGCCGTAACGAACCAATTAATCGCACTGAACAACTTGCGACCTGCGGTGCAGCCAAGGCAGCGGCGGACTGATACCTTAAGCCTAGTTTATACCGGGGCGAGTGAAAGCGATCGAGCATTCGCAGAGAATTCGCCAGCGTTCACCATCATGCTCTTGTGTCTGCGAACAAGCGTTTACGCTAGACTAGTAGAAGAAACGGAAGAGAATAGGAGACAACAAGCATAGCCAATAAATGCTGCGTTTTTTTTGTTTAGTTTTTGTTTTTGCGCTTGTACTCGGCACGCAGGATACTACATTACGGTGCTAGAGGCACGATGCAAAACTATGATATTCAGAGAGGATTAGTTTGACGGGCGAGCGCGCTTTTTTTGACGATTTAAGAAAAATGGCTCAGTGGAAGAAGTATCTATTTGTCCGAATTTGTACTTAAGAATGAAATACATGGAGGTAGTGAACTTAACACGGAACTGTAGTTCCAGATGTCCTTAGCTTTACTCCAAAACTTCGCACGTATTTCGACTGACGCTTTTCTCTGACTATTCATTACAACTGAGGAGGAAACTTACAAGCAGAACACTAATATCTGACGATCAACATAGACTGAAGAAAGGGTAGCACGAATCGGCCACTCCCGCCGGAGTTTCGAGTCCTCCCTGGGTCGTGTGTGTGTGTGTGTGTGTGTGTGTGTGTGTGTGTGTGTGTGTGTGTGTTGTCTTTAGCGTAAGTTAGTTTAAATAGTGTGTAGGTCTAGGGGCCGTTGACCTCAACAGTTTGGTCCCATAGGAATTAACACACATTTTTTTCTTCGAAGGGTAACATTTTATCATTTACGCTCTGGTTATTAGAAACAGAAGACATTCACGTAGGTGATTGTTTCGCATTTCAGTTGCTTCTATATCTCAGGTAGTTTCTGATATCTGCTGTGACGTATAGAAATCACATCAAGCATTTTATTAAAGTACATATAAGGAAGATCATGTAAATAAAATATTATTATCAATATGTCAAATATACACGCGACTTGTCACGAATGCTCCTTGATAAAATCTGCTGTATAGTGTATTAGATGGCAGGCAGCGTGATCCAACGTAAACCATTTTTATTTATCCTCAAAAATCTCTAAAGTAACAGTGATCCATCAGTTTTGTAACTACAGCTACCATGAATGGGAGCAAGTAGACTAACCAGACCTTTCGTATATTCTAGATTTCAATCATCATAGTAAATGCGTTGGGTGATTCCGTGACTATGTTACATATTTTCAAGAATGATGGAGAAGAGTAAATGTATTATTTGAGGTAAGGGACCCTGGTCCGAAAACAGTTCAAAGCAAGAACGGTTCTGATACCTCTGACATTGGGGTACATGTGCCGGCACTCTTGTTGTTAAGATTTTCAGGTAGGGAACTTTCAGAAGTGATAATATGAACCAAAACAAAATAATATGTATGCAGAGGCTCTAAAATCAATACCTTAAGAGCTAACAGCACTTGTTCGTCCTCGACACTGTGAAACACATCTCTTCTACTGCAAGCTCTTTGGTTTCCACATTACTGGAGGAGGTAGTATGGACGACAAGAACAATATAAAAAGTGTCCAGTAAATGAGGGCTCCATAATGTACACCATCAGACTGATTCAGTAAAAGAGATGCGTTCCACTAAAGCGAAGATGAGCAAGAGCTCGTACCTCGTAAGGTATGCATTTTAGAGGCCATATTTGCTGACGATTTTTTTCTTGTTGTAGTCCATAGTACCACTTCTGAAATTTGTCTGTCCTAAAATCTTAGCAACATCCGTACCAGTACATGTATTCCTGGTAGAGGTATCGGAACATTTTTCGCTCACAACTTCTGACGCAGTTATTTCCCGGTCTGGATCTCTCACCGCAAATTGATACATTTACCATCATTCCTGAAACTTTGTAACACCAGAGTATCGCCCTGTAGGCCCATATTCGCAGTTGTTGACTTTCAAGGAAATTTATTGAGCTTTCCATTTTTTTAACAACAATAAATAAAAACCATGTGCTTATTCACTCACTTTTCCACTGATGCAAGCACATAATGAAGTTATCGTCTTTTTCACGTTTACAGTAGGACCTCTCATCTACATCTACGTGATTAATCTGCTATTCACAATAAAGTGCATGGCAAAGGGTTAAATGAACCACCTTCAAGCTGTCTCTCTACCGTTCCACTCTCGAACGCCGAGCAGGAAAAACGAGCATTTAAATATTTCTTTGTGAGCTCTGATTTCTCTTATTTTATTTTCAGTGTTTTCTACCAGTTGTATTCAGTTTCCTTTGGGATGTGTGATATGTCTCTTGGATCCCAGAAGCACCTCTGAGATCTACACTGCCATTTTTTTTCTGTGTCAATGTTCGTACATCTGAAAGATGATGTCTATTCAGATTTCGCGCCAGTTGCGTAAGAGTGGCGCTATTAATGGCGCTATGAGAATGCAAATCAGGTTTGCCTTGAATACACACTGCAACGGTCGTGAGCGTTATTTACCTTTGAGAATTGACGTGGTGAGTTGGTGTTACCCAAGCAGCCTTTAAGGTGACAAAGACGCCATTATCAACAACTCGCTGAGTTTGAACGAGGTCACGTAATAGGGCAACGAGAAGCTGGATGCTCATTCTGCGAAACTGCAGAAAGACTTGGCAGGAATATAGTCGCTGTACATGATTGATAGAGCGGTGGTCAAGGGCACGTATGATCGCGAGCAGACTGTACTCCCGACGGCCACGTGGCACTACCAACTGCAAAGACCATCGTGTTCTGCTGTGTTGCATCGTACCGCATCTGAAGCAGCGATCCGAGTAGCAGTTGGCACCACAGTGACACAACGAATAATAACAAATCGGTTACTTGATGGGCAGCTCCGAGCCAGACGCCCTGTAGCGTGCATTGCACTCACCACAAACCACCACTATTGTCGACTTCAGTAAAGTCAAGCGAGAGCTGGCTGCCTATGAGCACTATCGGACTTAACAGCTGAGGTCATCAGTCCCCTAGACTTAGAACTTATTAAACCTAACCAACCTCAGAACATCACACACATCCATGCCCGAAGCAGTATTAGAACCTGCGAACGTAGTAGCAGCGCTGTTCCGGGCTGAAGCGTCTAGAACTGCTCGGCCACAGCCAAGCAGGAGCTCATTCAAGGTCAGGGTGGTGGTATGTTGTCTTTTCTCGTTCTGCCTCGGTGCCATTCATGGCCGTGTATTGGTTAGAAGGAGACGCAGCATGTCTACTTGCTAGACACACTGCACCTACACCTGGGATGCGACTGTTCCTAATTGCAAATTTCTGGGTCGGTCTGGTTATTCGACCTGTTGTGATGCCATTCGTGAATAGCATTATAGGAGGTGTTTTCCAACAGAAAAACTCTCGCCCTTATACCACACCGCTTTAATCCAGCATGTTCTACCGAGTTTCGACATGTCACATTCTCCTGCTCGATTACCAGGTCTGTCTCCAATGAAGCATATTACTGTGTCCAGAATAAGCGCCTGCAACTCTCGCTTCCCGCGAAGCAGACCGGTACAGCGGGCCCCGGACCGAGTAGGAGTCAGCCTAGCCGGTCGTCCCGGAAACACAGACGCTTCCCAGAGACCACCAGGAGGCGTCCACGGCGCCGCAAGAGGTCACTACAGCCACGGACCTTTTTCCTTCCGCTCGACACGTGACTGCAAATAGAGCGAGCCATATCCATGCGCCAAGTAGTATTTAGGCTGGCGCAGGAGCCTGGAGAGGCAGTTCACGCCGAGCGAGCCCACTGGTGTCATCGTAGCCGCCGCATCATCGTCCACCGCCGCCATCCTCGCAGGCCTATAATCGTCCTCGGGCTCAGGTGACGGCAACGTGGACTCCGCGCCGTTTTCACGAGAAGCCCGGGGCTTGGTTTGGTGAAGTTGTATGGTTACTACGGACAGTTTATGTTCGGAAGAATCTCTGATTTAGTTATTGGTAGGCTTGGAGGATCAGTCCTACCTCACGAATATTGTTTCGTAAATTTTGGAGAAAGACTTTAGTTTAAATAAAAACGCTATAACTCACACACTGAGATTTTCCTATCCGCGGACGCCGGATATATTACATATATGGGACATTGCGGACGGCAAACTCCAGCGTCGTCCACACAAAGCATTAACCGTCCCTGTATTGACTCAGCAACTGCAACACGAATCGATCTTCATCGCACAAACTGACATCCGGCAACCTGACAACGCAATGCATGCATGTTTGCACGCTTGCATTCATTGCTCTCAGGGTTATACCAGTTATTAATCGACCAGCATTTCACATCTGCAATGGCTCATTTAGCGGTTACGTTAACCTGTGATCTAGCATCGTTAATCACTTAAATACGTTACCTACGGTATTCCCGAAATTTTATTAATGTAGATTGTTTTTTGTCGTTGAGATTTTTCCGTCAGCGTATATTGAAACTTCTTTATTTAAATGAGTGTGTCTGTACTTAAATTGCAGAATGACTGAGGAGATGAAACTTCTACGTTATTTGATTCTGAAACAGCTGAGTAAATCTGAACGTACTGAGCCTACTTTGTCTTTACTACTTCTTATCATGTCGACAAATATTCTAGCGCAACGCTATCTGACTGCTCAAAAAAATTAAACTTGACTTCCAATAATTAATTCAAAAGAACGGCACTGACTAAAAAGAAATCTTAACAATAACCTATACATTTCATTAAGCACTTACCTCACAAAAATCTTCATTACGTGAACTACTGCAATACATCGAGCGTCAATACTGCCAGCTAAATAAAAGATTCTAACTACTAAAGCCACTAACTACTAATAGGCATGTGGTTAGGAAAGGTAAAATTTTGTTGCAAACCAAATAACGTATTTTTTTTCTATAATAATGTGACACCCAGTTCTAACACGAGTATAGTATTTGACATCCAGTACAAAGATATATAATCATGAATCATTTTCAATCTCCAAGTCGGATACTTGCAGATTGTTAGCCTAGGCTAACACTTCATACCTTTATCCTCCATCAATGCTAACTTCTCACATCTAACATCCGTCACTGCTGGCTGTTCACCTTCAACTGCCCAACAGTACTTCCAGCACTACTGGCGACTATCTTCCAGCTGCCCAACACTACTGGCGATTAACTTCCAACAAGGAGTACAACCACCCAGAGTGTCTCCTAGAAAGAAAGCGCAGTCAGAGATCCAATGCAAGCGCTACACAACGCTGCCAACACAGAAGCAGCCCACTTACAACATTCTTCTGTCAGCAACATTACATTCTCCAACGCTCAAGCAGCTGATGTTACACAAGAACAGCATCTCGCACGTGAAACAGTAGCCGAATGCTCTCTGACTGTAGTAAAGGAGCGGGGACGAGGCAAACTTCCTTTGACGATTCGCACGAAGGATCGGCAACGAATGGAACGCTAGCGCGCTCTCTAGCGAATGCGAATCAAAAACGACAGATGATGTCCGCTCACACTCGCCTGCCGTACACACCAGAGATAATTTTCGTTTGCTGGTGTTGGCTCCCCTGTACAACAAGCTTCACAGGAGAGAGCGCAGGTTCTCGGTGCCCTGCGGGTGACCTTTCTTAGCCACGGGTCGATGTGGACAAACTTCGCCGCTGTCGGGTCCTGTCGTCTTTTCATTTCGCTACCCCACGGGCCGGGCTGCCGTCTCTAATGGGATGAAGACCGCAAGCCGCGTCGCTCTAATACCGAGAGGGGCGTCTCAGCGAATACGCCGCCTGCGCGTCTGCGTTGAATGTCGCACAAGATTCAACATCTCCCGCTGTGTGTAGATTCATCAACAGCGCTCTGTGCACCGTTGAGAGGTCTAGCGCCTGAGGTACGTACGGCGCCCTTCGGTGTTCTCGAGGCACACTCCCTAACTAACGCGTTGCATCGTACTTAGGTCGTCCATCAGTATCGCCAGTACTAATGAAACAACCGAATGATTTTAACAACCAACTGATCAGCAGATTGTATTTTTCACTACTGGCCATTAAAATTGCTACACCAAGGAGGAATGCAGATGATAAACGGGTATTCATTGGACAAACATATTATACTAGAACTGACATGTGATTACATTTTCACGCAATTTGGGTGCATAGATCCTTAGAAATCAGTACCCAGAACAACCACCTCTGGCCGTAATAACGGCCTTCATACGCCTGGGCATTGAGGCGAACAGAGCTTGAATGGCTGTACAGCTACAGCTGCCCATGCAGCTTCAACACGATAACACAGTTCATCGAGAGTAGTGACTGGCGTGTTGTCACGAGCCAGTTGCTCGGCCACCATTGATCAGACGTTTTCAATTGGTGAGAGATCTGGCGAATGTGTTGGCCAGGGCAGCAGTCGAACATTTTCTGTATCCAGAAGGGCCTGTACAGGACCTGCAACATGCGGTCGTGCAATATCCTGCTGAAATGTAGGTTTCGCAGGGATCGCATGAAAGGTAGAGCCACGGGTCGTAACACATCTGAAATGTAACGTCCACTGTTCAAAGTGCCGTCAATGCGAACAAGAGGTGACCGAGACGTGTAACCAATGGCACCCCATGCCATCACGCCGGGTGATACACCAGTATGGCGATGACGAATACACGCTTCCACCGTGCGTTCACCGCGATGTCGCCAAACACGGATGGGACCATCATGATGCTGTGAACAGAATCTGTATTCATCCGAAAGAATGACGTTTTGCCATTCGTGCACCCAGGTTCGTCGTTGAGTACACCATCGCAGGCGCTCCTGTCTGTGATGCAGCGTCAAGGGTAACCGCAGTCATGGTCTCCGAGCTGATAGTCCATGCTGCTGCAAACGTCGTCGAACTGTTCGTGCAGATGGTTGTTGTATTGAAAACGTAACCATCTGTTAACACAGGGATCGAGACGTGGCTGCACGATCCGTTAGAGCCATGCGGATATGATGTCTGTCATCTCGACTGCTAGTGATACGAGGCCGTTGGGATCCTGCACGGCGTTCCGTATTACCCTCATGAACCCACCGATTCCATATTCTGCTAACAGTTGGATCTCGGCCAACGCGAGCAGCAATGTCGAGATATGATAAACCGCAATCGCGATAGGCTACAAACCGACCTTTATCAAAGTCGGAAACGTGATGGTACGCATTTCTCCTCCTTACACGAGGCATCACAACAACGTTTCACCAGGCAACGCCGGTCAACTGCTGTTTGTGTATGAGAAATCGGTTGGAAACTTTCCTCATGTCAGCACGTTGTAGGTGTCGTCACCGGCGTCAACCTTGTGTTAATGCTCTGAAAAGCTAATCATTTGCCTATCACAGCATCTTCTTTCTGTCGGTTAATTTTCGCGTCTGTAGCACGTCATCTTAGTGGTGGAGCTATTTTAATGGCCAGTAGTGTAGGTCGGTCAATTTTCTTCAGTCGAATAAAATAACCGAATGAAAATACAATGCCAGCCGAAATTTTCCTACCACTAATCACAACTATGAATTTGTGGTTAAAATGTGGATTTCGTTTCGAATATTCCATCACACCCCCTTTCTGAAGATACAACAAGTATAGATCTGTAACGACTAAGCAAATGTGTTGTGTATCTGATTGATTGTTCGCGTAGAGGGGCGCTGGTGTATATCAACAACAACAATGACGTGCCTTTACCTAAGACGTTTACATTCGAATAGCCATCATTCCTTCAGCTCTCCGTGTAGCAATCAGTTCGCATTAGTTTACAGTAGACTGTGTTTATCTATCAGCGTGTTTATATGCCTGATCATGTTCATACAATATTACTCCCTAATGGGACTGATGCAGGTGAAAAAACGTCTCCAAGCACTATGGGACTTAACATCTGAGGTCATCAGTCCCCTAAACTTAGAAATACTTAAAACCTAAACCTATGGACATCACACACATCCATGCCCCAGGCAGGATTCGAACCTGCGACCGTAGCAGCAGCGTGGTTCCGGACTTGACCACAGCGGCCGGCACTGAAGCAGGTGACTGGAATTGAAGAATTTGCAGGAATTGTAGCTGTGCATCATGAATGATTTTCTAGAAGGACAATAGAAACAACAATCGGCGTGGTCCAGTCTACAGTGACGTATACGCGAGTTGGCCAGAGAACAATGCACCGTATTCTTTCTTCATCGATTCTTTATTGAACATAAAGAGAATTCCAGAAAGAAATTTTCACTCTGCAGCGGAGTGTGCGCTGATATGAAACTTCCTGGCAGATTAAGTGTGTACCAGACCGACACTCGAGCTCGTTACCTTTGCCTTTCGCGGGTAAGCGCTCTACCGTCTCAGCTGCCCAAACACGATTCACGCCCCGTCCTCACAGCTCTACTTCCACCAGTACCTCGTCTCCTACCTTCCGAATTGCAAAGAAGCTCTCATACGATGCTGCAGATCTAGCACTCCTGGAAGAAAGGATATTGCGGAGACATGGCTTGCCAGAGCCTGGGGGATGTTTCCAGAATGAGATTTTCACCTTGCAGAGGAGTGTGGGCTGATATGAAATTTCTTGGCAGATTAAAACTGTGTGCAGGACCGAGACTCGAAATGGGGACCTTTGCCTTTCGCAGGCAAGTGCTCTACCATCTGAGCTACCCAAGCACGACTCACGACCGTCCTCACAGCTTTACGTCTACCAGTACGTCGTCGCCTACCTTCCGAACTTCATAGAAGCTCTCATACGATGCTGCAGAATTAGCACTCTTGGAAGAAGCACTTGCCCGCGAAAGGTAAATGTCCCGAGTTCGGTTCTCGGTCCGGCACACAGTTTCAATCTACACGAAGTTTCACATCAGTGCGCACTCCGCTGCAGAGTGAAAATTTCATTCTGGAAACATCCACCAGGCTGTGGCAAGCCATGTCTCCGCAATATCCTTTCTTACAGGAGTGCTAGATCTGCAGCATCGCAGGAGAGCTTCTGTGATGTTTCGAAGTTAGGAGACGAGGTACTGGCGGAAGTGAAGCTGTGAGGACGGGACGTGAGTCGTGCTTGGGTAGCTCAGACGGCAGCCGGCATGGTAGCTCAGCATGTTTGATTAGAGGGTTAGCTGCCCTCTGTAATAAAAAACACTGAGTGACTGGATCAAAGATGAACTTGAACGGATGTCATATGGATGTCTGCCCCGAACAAATGCAACGAACATTAGCCAACTAAATGAGATCAACATAAAAAAAACGGTATAGAGCACTTGCTCGTGAAAAGCCAAGGCCCCGAGTTCGAGTCTCGGTCCGGCACACAGTTTTAATCAACCAGGAAGTTTCATAATGAGAATAATACACACGAAAGAATGGTGTTTTATCTACACATCCCATTTTTCTACCTAATCTCCATTCCATTCTATGTTGTTTCTCCAGCGCGAAACAAGGACGTGTATGCCCTGTCGGGGGCGGAGCCAGTGCTTCACTGTGTTGATCATCTCCTCATCATTCTCAAAATGTCTTCCACGAATGGCATCCTTTATTGACGAATGACATCATCAGCTCCCTGTAACATGTCGCGTGTGACAGCCGGGAAAATCTCCCCGACCGCTGCAAATCGTGGAGCTCCGCCGAACCGCCTTCTGATGACCTCAGCCTCCGTTCCCAGCAACTAACTGTTTTTCTGTCGACAGCGGATGCCCCATAGAATTTGCACAAGCCTTTGTGAATATTCCCTACAGTTTCTTTCTCTGCAGTGAGAAATTCAATGACGGCACGTTGCCTGTAACGTACATCACCTACAGACGTCTTTGTGGAAGTGCCCTGCAGCTACGCTACCTGTCGGAAGTGAGGCAAACTTGGCGCGCTTACTCAGGGGACTTGAAATAATACATTCGTAACGTTGCGCATTCGTAGCATTACTTTCGGCAGAGAAAAAAAAAATGCGGTGCAACCCTCGTACATTGCAGCTGTTCATTTGAATAATGAAGTTATAACTAATGTCATTTTTACTTTATTTCGTTGTAATTATTAGACAAAACTAATACGTTCCACATAATCCTCTAGTTTGGCCCCCTGCGTCCATTTTCAAGTGATTATTACCTATAAATAACGCAGAATAATACACGCGACGTCCAAATCTGTAAATTACTTCTGTTCTGAAAATTAATTTAGCAGTAAACAGCGCATTTCACTTACACAACGATGTTTGCGAGTCAGCGCTCGTGGTTACACGACCGAATGAAAACCCATGTGTGTTCACTGTCCCCCTGAGAGATTACATATTTTAATGTGTGGATAGTTTTGCACGCCATCCTTTATTGTATGGCAGACGGGGTCAGTCCAGAGCCGCCGTCCACCGAATATAGAAGAGAGCCCACACGATCGATGTTGCGGGGTGATAAATTGAACCTCAGCAAAAACGTGTTGCGTATTCATTAATTCAACACATTACGGACCGCAACCGCACACAGTATTGCAAAAGGGTCCCGCGATTAGCATATGTTCTGAAGTGTGACTCCAATGTGTCAAAGCTTTTGCGGTGGCTTCCATTTTAAAATATGTTGCGCACAGAAAAAGAAATAAAGTAGCACAGCATGACATGACAGCCGTAGAGTTGATAATCTCCGCCCCACCTCCCCATGTAGGGCACATCTGAATATTTCCAGCGTGATGGTTTCGAACAACTGGAACACTTTTCTTGCCGTCACTTGTGAAAATAATAAAGGCGGTTAGCAGTGAGTTGGCACAGTGCTGAAGGCATTATACTTCCAAAGGTATGGTTGGCCTGTTGGCGGAAAATCGCAAGAAACAGTAACTATCATTGAACACTTAGAACTAAGGATCCAGAGACACAGCTAAAGAGGAATGACCAAATGAAACAAGTTGTAGAAAAAGTGGATGCCACGCTGAGAATTGGGAGAATGGTAAGGAAATAGAATTCATCCACGGATGAAGTGAATTAGTAAACAATTGTTCCAGGGATTCTTGAGTATTGCTCATTAGTCTCGGTCCCTCATCACGATGGCTTAAGCAGAGAAAATAGAAAAGATCCGACGAAGAGCGATGCGTTTCGTCACGGAATAGTTCAGTCTGTGCTACAGTGTTAAATAGATGCTCAACAAACAAAATACAGGACATTATCACGCCTAACATGATGTAGGAAACCGCTGGCATTCACAACAGCTTCTTGTCATCTCGGAACGGATAAATACGTATCATGTAAGTTTTTAACGGGAATTTTATGCACTTCTTCCTACAAAATATCCGCAGGTACAGGAAACGATGATGCAGGTGAAAGCAATCAGATACTCTTCTCTTCAAAGTAGACCACAAATGTTCTATAATATCTAGATCTTGTGACCCCGGTGGCCAGAGTAGATCTACATCTAGATCCATACTCCGCTAGCCACCTGACGGTGTGTGGCGGAGGGTACCCTGATTACCTCTATCGGTTCTCTCTTCTATTCCAGTCTCGTATTGTACGTGGAAAGAAGGATTGTCGGTATGCTTCTGTGTGGGCTCTAATCTCTCTGATTTTATCCTCATGGTCTCTTCGCGAGATATACGTAGGAGGGAGCAATATACTGCTTGACTCTTCGGTGAAGGTATGTTCTCGAAACTTCAACAAAAGCCCGTACCGAGCTACTGAGCGTCTCTCCTGCAGAGTCTTCCACTGGAGTTTATCTATCATCTCCGTAACGCTTTCGCGATTACTAAATGATCCTGTAACGAAGCGCGCTGCTCTCCGTTGGATCTTCTCTATCTCTTCTATCAACCCTATCTGGTACGGATCCCACACTGCCGAGCAGTATTCAAGCAGTGGGCGAACAAGCGTACTGTAACCTACTTCCTTTGTTTTCCGATTGCATTTCCTTAGGATTCTTTCAATGAATCTCAGTCTAGCACCTGCTTTACCGACGATCAACTTTATATGATCATTCCATTTTAAATCACTCCTAATGCGTACTCTCAGATAATTTATGGAATTAACTGCTTCCAGTTGCTGACCTGCTATTTTGTAGCTAAATGATAAGGGAACTTTGTTTCTATGTATTCGCAGCACATTACACTTGTCTACATTGAGATTCAATTGCCATTCCCTGCACCATGCGTCAATTCGCACACCACATCATCATCTGCAAAAATCCTCAGTGAACTTCCGATGTCATCCACAAGGTCATTTATGTATATTGTGAATAGCAACGGTCCTAAGACACTCCACTGCGGCACACCTGAAATCACTCTTACTTCGGAAGACTTCTCTCCATTGAGAGTGACGTGCTGCGTTCTGTTATCTAGGAACTCTTTAGTCCAATCACAGATGCGACAATTTAGCCTCGTGCTCACAAAATCGAGTTGTGTGAACAGGAGTCTTGTCTTCTTTCAACACAGCATGACCATCAGGGAAAAAGCTGCACATTGGATTGACCTGACCGGCCTTATGGTCACATAATTTTTGCGATATCGCAGAGTAATCACAGGGCCCATTGAATAACACGATACGGCTGCCAAAATCATCATCGAACCTCTACCAAGTTTCACTCTTGCGAGGAAACTCGGCCATAAGTTGGAAAAAAGTGTGAAATAAGACTCAAGTGAACAATTAAATTCCTTCCTGTGCTCCGAAAAAATGGTTCAAATTGCTGTGAACACTATGGGACTTAACTTCTGAGGTCATCAGTCCCCTAGAACTTAGAACTACTTAAACCTAACTAACCTAAGGACATCACATACATCCATGCCCGAGGCAGGATTCGAACCTGCGACCGTAGCGCTCGCGTGGTTCCAGACTGTTGCGCCTAGAACCGCTCGGCCACACCGGCCGGCCCTGTGCTCCGAAGTGCACGTTTAATCCCTTCAGCACCACAGTTGCCCGTTATGGGCATTTGTATTACTGTTATATGGTTTTGGAATTCCATTTCACTCTTCAATTCTCGGGCTATAATGCTCCCTTCGTGTTGTTTTGGTACTGACAGGGTTTTCGAGTGCAATATTCAGTTCTGTAGTGACCTTTAAAGCTGTAGTCCTATCATTTTTCACCACAATCACCTTCAATAACCGTCTGTCACGATGACTCAGTACGCAGT
The DNA here is from genome assembly GCF_021461385.2 of Schistocerca piceifrons. NCBI lineage: Eukaryota > Metazoa > Arthropoda > Insecta > Orthoptera > Acrididae > Schistocerca > Schistocerca piceifrons. The sequence continues at coordinate 950,759,620 of NC_060139.1, forward strand.
TTCATCCACGTTGTGACTTGCCGTATATGTTCTTCCGCTTTATATATGGCGCCCTTTGAAACACGCAAAACGTCGGCTGTCTTGGTTTCGGCAGGACCCCCATACGAGCACTAACAACTTGGCCACGTTAGAATTCAATTAGCTCCCAGATAACGCACTCACAACCACACATCACCCTGTTCTGACCATGACTGTCAGGTGCAACGTACTGAAGACACTGCACAGATCCAGTTCGTGGTCAAATACAACAGCACAACCTGAAGGCCTGGCTAGAATCTGTATTTATGTTCAAACATACATTACTCAAGGTGTCTCCGTACCTTCTTCCAACCACTGTACGTCTCATGAAATGACAACGATGAGAAAAACAGAGAAATTATAGCTAGTATGGAGGTTCATCGACAGTCATCCTTCCCAAGCGATATTCGCGAACGGAACAGGGAGGGGGGGGGGGGGGGGAATCAGATAATGATACCAGAAGTACCCTTCGCCGCATACCATAATGAGGCTTGTGGGGTATACATGTAGATGTAGAGGGAGGTTTAAAAGCAACTTCCAGCCGTCCATATTTAAGTTTTCCTGGTTCTTACAAATCGATTAAGTCGTGTAACCGGTGGTCCTTTGACAACGCCGGTTACTTGCCTTGATTGTGTTCCAATGTCGTTGACTCTACGGCGACAGAACGGTAAACCCTTGCCGTTCTTTGTTCAACGTACAAGACTCGCTCTTTTCTTGATGCACCTAGTTGTGTACCATTTGGCTGCACTTTTCCAGAAGATCAACCCGATTTCATGTACCAGTGATCTATAATAATAAATGGTCAGGTATAAACGCCTACCCAAATAAGCATTTTCTCCAGCAGAAATGAGATGGGTAAATATAGGAGAGTACTGTAAGCCATCCGGGCGGGTAGGAGCGCCGGTCCCCGGCTCGAATCCGGCTGGCGGATTTGTGTCGAGGTCCGGTGAGCCGGCTAGTCTGTGGATGGTTTTTAGGCAGTTTTCCATCTGCCTCGGCAAATGCGGGCTCGTTCCCCTTATTCCGCCTCAACTACACTATGTCGTCGATTGCTGCGCAAACGAGTTCTCCATGTACGCGTAAACCACCATTACTCTACGACGCAAACATAAGGGGTTACACTCGTCTGGTGTGGGGGGTCCACCGGGGACCGAACCTCACAATAACCCTGGGTTCGGTGTGGGGCAGCGGAGGGGTGAAGTGGACTTCGGTAGTCGTCGTGGGGTTGGAACACTGCGGCTGCGGCGGGGACGGAGCTTCTCCGTCGTTTCTAGGTCCCCGGTTAACACAACATAACTATAAGCCAAATTAGGGTAACTGTAAAATATATTTACTACTTATACACAGTAATAATTTGGACGAATAGGGCCGATATACAGGGTGATTCAAAAAGAATACCACAACTTTAAAAATGTGTATTTAATGAAAGAAACATAATATAACCTTCTGTTATACATCATTACAAAGAGTATTTAAAAAGGTTTTTTTTCACTCAAAAACAAGTTCAGAGATGTTCAATACGGCCCCTTCCAGACACACGAGCAATATCAACCCGATACTCCAACTCGTTCCACACTCTCTGTAGCATATCAGGCGTAACAGTTTGGATAGCTGCTGTTATTTCTCGTTTCAAGTCCTGAATGGTGGCTGGGAGAGGTGGCCGAAACACCATATCCTTAACATACCCCCATAAGAAAAAATCGCAGGGGGTAAGATCAGGGCTTCTTGGAGGCCAGTGATGAAGTGCTCTGTCACGGGCTGCCTGGCGGCCGATCCATCGCCTCGGGTAGTTGACGTTCAGGTGGTTACGGACAGGTAAGTGCCAATGTGGTTGATTGTGGAATTTGCAGCTCTCTGCTGGCTCTGCGAGTCGATTTTCCTGGGCTGCGAACAAATGCTTGCTGGATGCGTGCTACATTTTCATCACTCGTTCTCGGCCGTCCAGAACATTTCCCTTTGCACAAACACCCATTCTCTGTAAACTGTTTATACCAACGTTTAATACACCACCTATCAGGAGGTTTAACACCATACTTCGTTCGAAATGCACGCTGAACAACTGTCGTCGATTCACTTCTGCCGTACTCAATAACACAAAAGCTTTCTGTTGAGCGGTCGCCATCTTAGCATCAACTGACGCTGACGCCTAGTCAACAGCGCCTCAAGCGAACAAATGTACAACTAAATGAAACTTTATAGCTCCCTTAATTCGCCGACAGATAGTGCTTAGCTCTGCCTTTTATCGTTGCAGAGTTTTAAATTCCTAAAGTTGTGGTATTCCTTTTTGAATCACCCTGTACGTCATTTGCAGCCATACTAGTGAACTCATCCTACAGCAAAGGAAACTTCTGTAAACACAGATTTATTCCTTCCCACGAGGCTACTGTAGGTTTCATGACGAGACTGTCTTGTGATTATAGTTTGCCATTGAGTTGACCTGTATCAGCACGTATGATTGGTGACGCAGTTATACGACAAAACATGTTTGGACTTGCGACTGACAACACTCTAAGAAGTTCGTCACTTTGTTTGTGTACCTGTTCAGATTGTCCTACAGATCTGACTGGAAATGAGTTCCAGTCGAAGCCATGTAACATGGCGTAGAACTATAGAGCCAAAAACATCGTAACCGACAGAGTTTTAAGAAGAGGGATGCTCGTTTTCGAATAAATCCAATTTCAAATCGAGCAGGAATTCCTCCTGTTAGTGAAAGCAGATCCATCTCAACGAGTTTTCGCTCGAACACTGTGAATCCAAGTGTATCCAGTGGAGATTTGGAACACTGTACCTCACTAGAAGCCATAGCCGACAGCGATTTATACAGTTGGAGTTTTCGACGGAACACAACAGAGACAGTGGACAGTAGCTGAACTGTAGTGTGGTCCTGTGAGTCGCGATTTTGCCTCTTTTCAACGATGCAAAGTGTCGAGCGCTTCGACGGGGCAATGAGGCGCTCAGCCCAAAGTGTGACGAGGGTGTACTGAGGTCAGAGGTGGTGATGTGATCTATTGGCGGTGTTTATCGAACCATTACTGCGGTGCAATCATGCAGGCTGCCGTGAATATATACCAGGATACTTATTTTAACTTTAATGGTGACCTGGCGTTACCCTTTCTTCTGCATCCTCATCTTGAATATCCCGTCGACACGCTTCATCAAAGATGATAACAGACGTGTTCACAAGCCTCCACATGTATGTTCCTGGTTTAGCGAATATTCGCTTGCCCTAATGCACCTCGACTGTCCCGCTAAATCACACCATCCTAATCCGGTGGAAAATGTGTGCGACAACAAGGGCGTGCTGAAAAGTAATGCACCCTAATTTCTTATTTGAAAACTCTTAAAGCTTTTTAAATAAAACATACTTCATTAACATTCAACATCCTTATTCGTCGTATCTACAAATTTACACTGGCGATGAACCATCTCTCCCAACGAGAGACCAATTCCTTGATACCATCAAAGTATAATGTTTGACTTTGTTGACAAATCCATAACCTCAATGGGAATTGCATTTCTTCATGGCTATCAAAAGTGAAGTCCTCGAAGGTGCTATTTAAGTTTTGGAAACAGACGAAAATTAAATGGGGTCAAGACGGGACTGTATAGAGGATGATAGATGACAGTGAACCCAAGATGTTAGATTATAGCAGATGTCGCAGGGCTTGTATGTTTGGTCTGGCACTGTGATGCTCAAGGAGACGGTGCTCCAAGTGTGGACTAATTATTCATATTCGTGCTTTCCGTTTTCTGATTGGCTCACTGTACCATGTAAAGATTATAGTGGTGCTTTTAGGTATGAATTCCAGATGCATCACATCTTGAACACCCCAGAACGATGTGAGCATGACTTCACCTGCTGATGTCAAGATCTTTAACTTGTTTGGTGTCACTGTCAGTGATCGTTTGTGGCGGAACTTCATTGACGCTCTCATATTCAAATGGTTCAAATAGCTCTAAGCACTATGGGACTTAACATCTGAGGTCATCAGTCCCCTAGAACTTAGAACTACTTAAACCTGACTAACCTAAGGACATCACACACATCCATGCCTGAGGCAGGATTCGAACCTGCGTAGCAGCAGAGCGGTTCCGGACTGAAGCGTCTAGAACCGCTTGGCCACAGCGGCCGGTAGCGGCTATCATGATTTCGGGGTCAAAACCGTGAAACCAGCTTTCATCACACGTCAAAATGTTGTTACGAACCCATCACCCTTACGCTCAAAACGCAAAAGAAACTGTTGACAAATAGCCAGTATTCTCTGTTACCTGTCAGGTGTGAGCATTTGAAGCACCCACCGTGCACGAAGTTTTGTGTTTCGGAGTTCTGCAACGACGGCCTGTATATGCTGTCGCGATATACCTCACTTATCTGGGAGCTGTCTCTGTGTAATCGGGCAATTTTCTTTGATGAGTTCATCAACCCGATTCTGATAAGTCTCGTTGATTATCGTACGCAGTCCTCCACCCCTAGATCTGACGGACACGTTGAGGTTAGCACCACAGTTTGTTTCATTATGGGCACGAACAACTCCAAGTTGCCGATACAACCATCACTTCACACGTCTTCCATTCTTCTACGGATTTCAATTGGAGGCACGTTTCCTGCGGATAGAAACTCGATTACAGCACGCTGTTTCTCGCCCATCGACATAATTGCATTACACACCGCCATGTTATATGCTACAATTAGAACCCACCTAGCGGCAGATGGTTACAATTTGTGTCAGCGAAGCAGCGAAGTCCAACGAGTAATACGCATAACATGTGTTATGTCAAACAACATTGATAAAAGAGTAAAATATTCGGATGTATAACGTTTATGCAAGCCCTCGTGCCCAGCACAGTGGAATGCATCAGTCATAGTTCTACGGTGTGTAATCGTCAACGACTGACTTCAACTGGGTAATGCACATGCGAAGAAACTCATTTGCGTTACGTCTCCTGTGAGGTGACGACTTGCCATTGCTTGAAATTGGTTCCGTTCCAACAGCTGTGCTGTCAGTGAGTGCCCTAATAACAACATCAACTGACATTCGTCTCTTCTCTGTGGAGTTCGAAGCGGACTTCAACGCGTTTCGGTGTACTGTGCACCGTTAAAATATTGTCTTTGTTTGACGCGCAAACAAACATGCGATCTCAGTCCCCAGGCAATTCCCCTCTCCCCCCTTCTTCCACCACCACCCGCACACAAATATCAGCCGGTATTTGCGCGGTTTTTGAATCTTTATCAATAGCTGCAGCTTGAAAACGTGCTGCACATTGTTCCGCCGAGCGCGAATTCCATGCACTTTTGTCCTCGTCTGTGTACTTATGCATACATGGGAGCAATTATTCTGTCGCTGCGGTGGCGGGTATAGGCGTGGTGATACCACCGTACCGCATGAATTATGCGTCGTGTAGGTTCGTAAACATAAAAGTTTCAGCAGCTACTGAAAAAAAAAAAAGCGGCGGTCCGTGGTGCCTGTGGTAAGGTGTTCGCACGGATAACAGAAATGTGCCATCACATTCTTTTTTTTTTTTTTTCGTTTTATGAATTCCGTCTCTAAATTTACAAGTATGTTTACAGTTGCCAACAACACGTTACTTTTGTGTATTCACGTGAGACACCGTTCTTTATGCTAATTTATGATTTACAAATGTTTGAAACTCATTTTAAAATTTCCCTCTACTCGTTTTACAGAACCGTCGCCGTTTCTAGCTGCTTAATAGACGAAACTAGTGTAACTTTAACATGTTTTCTCTTCGGAAATTAAAAGTAATAGTCGAATACAACTGACAAAGGTATCTTTGTAGGAATACTTTACCAAACATTATGACCTACTTGGAAATCAACATGTAGTGAGAAAACAGCCGCAGTATGGTTATACGCTATGCTCTCGACGTAATATTTTTATCATTACAACTATATCGTCTGGGTGTCATAATGCAGAAGCAACCACAATTTCTTTATTATCCATGAAAAGGAGTGAATTAATTATACCCGTATCCTGCATTAAGCGTCCTCAGATCTGTGTGTGTGTGTGTGTGTGTGTGTGTGTGTGTGTGTGTGTGTGTGTGTTTGTGAGAGAGAGAGAGAGAGAGAGAGAGAGAGAGAGAGAGAGAGAGAGAGAGAGAGAGAGAGAGCGAGAGAGAGAGAGAGAGAGCGAGAGAGAGAGAGAGAGAGAGCTTAAATCACATAGGTAATTTTCAGCAGGTTCATGTTCGTTATCATGAAACTAGAACTAGGAATAATTTTCGTAAAGTGTATAGGAGAGCCCGTGATCCGCGAAGGATAATACTGCGAAAATAAATAATATAAAAAAGTTACGTATATTTCAGAAAGAGTTGAAGAAGATACTAATATAATAATGTCGTGTGACGAGGGCCTCCCGTCGGGTAGACCGCTCGCCTGTTGCAAGTCTTTCGATTTGACGCCATTTCGGCGACCTGCGCGTCGATGGGGATGAACTGATGATGATTAGGACAACACAACACCCAGTCCCTGAGCGGGCAAAATCTCCGACCCAACCGGGCATCGCACCCGGCTGACTACTTGTTTTTTTTCTTCATTTTGTTCGTTGTTGATCGTTGTGTTTGGTCGTTGCGCACGTCACATGAGTTCGTTTGTTGATCCTCCCTCTCAGTTTTTTTTATTACAGAGGCCAATCAGCTCTCTGACCGAACGCGCTGAGCTACCGTGCCGGCGACTACTCAGCTACCGGGGGCGGACAAGAAGATACTAATACCCCTTCTGCGTGTGGTAAACCTATGACACATCTGTTGATTACTTATGGAACCTGGTAGAATGACAAACATAGCAAAGTTGAAACACTTAAATCAATGACGAGAAAAAGGCTAAAATTGCAACAGTGTAGAGAAGAATGCATTTCTGAAAAAAAAACTTTCGCAAACTACTCCTCTTTTCCTGCCGTCGATCTCCGGAAAATAGTACCCTGAACTCCTGCACAAATCAGTCGACCGTTGCTTTTAATATGTTTTTAAGAAAATAAAAGTTATAAGTTGCTTATCATCATAACGTACTGGGTTATTAATAATTACCGTCAGGGTTTCAGAAGAAGACTGCGTGAATACTACAAGGCAACCAATGAACAGACTTCCAAAGCGGGCTGTCGTCGACGCCTTCCTTGGCAATTCGTTTCAGCTACTTGAATGAAATACATATTTGGGTGCTGTTCGGACAGTAAGGTTTGATCGGGCGCAAAGTGCGCGAGGTGTTTAAAATTAATCTCATAATCAAAGCGTTCAGGCGGGGAGCCACAGTACTACGCATGGCGACAGCAGGAGCGGCAATCTGCTGAAGACGCAGTGAGCTGCGCCTAAGCTCGCCAAAGGACGCGGCAAATTGTCCGCCACCCACGCCGCGCTCGCAATATCGGCCTGACAATGGGGGCATTGAGTGTGGGCGGTGGGCGCAAGCCACAGCCCCAGATGAGGTTCCCACTCGCCAGATGAATGACCGCTGGCTATGCGCACTCGTGAAGGGGACTCTATGCCGGGAGACGTCTGTGTGCCTACCTCTAATGAGTCTTCCGGTTGCCGAAGAATTTAATACCACTGCATGAGGATATGTTCTGAGGCACTTTTGAGAATAAAATTGTGGGCGTTCTACTTTCAGTAATTTATAGTTTGAAAATAATGTATTATGCGACATAACTACAAAAATTTGAAACTAAATGGCCTGCTTGAGTTACTCATAACTACAAAAGAAACAGTTTAAAAAATTAAAATATATGTTAAGCTGATTACATCAAAATGAAAACACAGTAAAAGAAGTGACGAGTGCTTGCTGTGGTTTAGTTCCGCCACTGATGTGGTCACAGTGGTTTCAGCAATGCTGGGAACAGAAGAGGCTTTACAATGTGTCACCATTTTGTTGTACTGTATTTTAATGTTAACGTTATCTTCGTAACATATCTCTAAATTTATTAAATTTGCCTTGTACATCTGAAGATAGCAAAGCCGGGCGAAACCAGTCATTTCATTTCACATTATTAATAAATACTGAATAACTTTCAAAACAGTCAGTCACTGTTCATCGCTTGCTCGTCTAAAGTATCGCTCTTTCCATAGTTTACGTTTGGAGCTCATTTCAAACTTTACAACTTGTCCTCGTCAGATACGAAAACTTGCAGGAATGCAAGAATACGTATCGCCTACGAAGACGAAGAAATTACATTATGTGGACATCAGTTACCTGAACTATTATTTTCCTTTGAAAATTCTACTGCAGCGCTCTCTTGATGGTACTCTAACCCTTTATCACCAATTCTAAGCAAACCATTACATACTGTTTTACTTTTAATATGGATTGTTAGCTGTTTTTAAATAATTTGTCCTCGTAAGTTCTCGTTTATGAACTTTATTGCCTATAATAAACCATTACATCTCCTGACAAAGTTGCTATAGAATTATCATAGCCAATTGTCTTTAAAGGCACGAGCTCCCGCCCGTTTTAAGAAAATCTAGTTTTCATGCATCTCAAGTTTTTTGACGTCATACGCGTTGAACCGTGTGTCTTATAACGATGTAATTTTTCAGATATATGCAGTGGTATATGGATACTGCCAGGAAATTTTGTTGCGAGTATAGTTAGAGGTAAAGAAGTAATCAATTAAAACGTCTTGCTGAAGTTTCATTGCCGGCCGCGGTGGTCTAGCGGTTCTAGGCGCTCAGTCCGGAGCCGCGCGACTGCTACGGTCGCAGGTTCGAAACCTGCCTCGGGCATGGATGTGTGTGATGTCCTTAGGTTAGTTAGGTTTAAGTAGTTCTAAGTTCTAGGGGACTGATGGCCTCAGATATTAAGTCCCATAGTGCTCAGAGCCATTTGAACCATTTTTTTGAAGTTTCATTGCATCAACATCGAAAATGTAGTAAGTGATAAACCTTTTTCCTTTCATTATTTTGTGGAAGGTGTCACCGAGACAAGTTTCGAAAATGTTTAAATTTTGAGAATGTATCTAGGAAGTCACTAAGTGTCCCTATACTCGAATACTGGATGAATACATCCTGGGTAGCTTGTTCGCCATCACTTATGTTGTGTCAAGACTTATACAGTTTTTAATTATAACACTTGCCTTATAGTGTTAAATCTTCTTAATGAGTATATTACCAATGGTAGGTGACTTGTCTGCTGATACTACCTCATATGGTGTCTTCTGACGTAATATAGTTCTCTCTCATATACCAAATATCTTCCATGCTATAAAGGGCATGTCCTCAGGCGATTCGAAACCTGGAGGAACGACAGTCTTAGTAATGCCGACATGACAATACATTCATCGTCACCACTGTCCTATGTACAGGAATTTTAAAGCTGTGACACCTGATTACTGGAGTTCAGAACTTTTTTGGAGGACGTAACTATGATTTTTGTGCACTGGTGAACGTACTATCTCGAGACAGTACAGGGTTATTACAAATGATTGAAGCGATTTCATAGCTCTACAATAACTTTATTATTTGAGATATTTTCACAATGCTTTGCACGCACATACAAAAACTAAAAAGTTTTTTTAGGCATTCACAAATGTTCGATATGTGCCCCTTTAGTGATTCGGCAGACATCAAGCCGATAATCAAGTTCCTCCCACACTCGGCGCAGCATGTCCCCATCAATGAGTTCGAAAGCATCGCTGATGCGAGCTCGCAGTTCTGGCACGTTTCTTGGTAGAGGAGGTTTAAACACTGAATCTTTCACATAACCCCACAGAAAGAAATCGCATGGGGTTAAGTCGGGAGAGCGTGGAGGCCATGACATGAATTGCTGATCGTGATCTCCACCACGACCGATCCATGGGTTTTCCAATCTCCTGTTTAAGAAATGCCGAACATCATGATGGAAGTGCGGTGGAGCACCATCCTGTTGAAAGATGAAGTCGGCGCAGTCGGTCTCCAGTTGTGGCATGAGTCAATTTTCCAGCATGTCCAGATACACGTGTCCTGTAACGTTTTTTTCGCAGAAGAAAAAGGGGCTGTAAATTTTAAACCGTGAGATTGCACAAAACACGTTAGCTTTTGGTGAATTGCGAATTTGCTGCACGAATGCGTGAGGAGTCTCTACCGCCCAGATTCGCACATTGTGTCTGTTCACTTCACCATTAAGAAAAAATGTTGCTTCATCACTGAAAACAAGTTTCGCACTGAACGCATCCTCTTCCATGAGCTGTTGCAACCGCGCCGAAAATTCAAAGCGTTTGACTTTGTCATCTGGTGTCAGGGCTTGTAGCAATTGTAAACGGTAAGGCTTCTGATTTAGCCTTTTCCGTAAGATTTTCCAAATCGTCGGCTGTGGTACGCTTAGCTCCCTGCTTGCTTTATTCGTCGACTTCCGCGGGCTACGCGTGAAATTTGCCCGCAAGCGTTCAACCGTTTCTTCGCTCACTGCAGGCCCACCCGTTGATTTCCCCTTACAGAGGTATCCAGAAGCTTTAAACTGCGCATACCATCGCCGAATGGAGTTAGCAGTTGGTGGATCTTTGTTGAACTTCGTCCTGAAGTGTCGTTGCACTGTTATGACTGACTGATGTGAGTGCATTTCAAGCACGACATACGCTTTCTCGGCTCCTGTCGCCATTTTGTCTCACTGCGCTCTCGAGCGCTCTGGCGGCAGATACCTGAAGTGCAGCTTCAGCTGAACAAAACTTTATGAGTTTTTCTACGTATCTATAGTGTGTCGTGACCATATGTCAATGAATGGAGCTACAGTGAATTTATGAAATCGCTTCAATCATTTGTAATAGCCCTGTACTTCTGTGACTGTAGCAGTTGCCGCATATCAGAGACAGCTGGATAAGTTTAGAAGACATCACACGTAATATCACAGAAAAGCCACTGGTGATCAGAACGAGGAGAATGAAGGAGATCAATGGAACTGAATATATTTCTGTTTGGCGTACACATATTATGGGAAACACGCAAGAACAGAACGTTTCAGCTATCAATAAAGTAAACAGCCAGTCAGTTGCCTGAAGTTTATTTATTTAAACTTGACATTCGTTTCAATATTAATATGACTGTTTTCTTCAGAAGTACATTATGTTACTTGGTTACATTAATAAAAACCTGTTACATGTTAATTAATGTAAGCAAGTAACGTCATGTACTTTTGAATAAGACATTCATAAGAGTACCGAAACCTATGTCAAGTTCAAATACATAAACTTCTGGCAACTGATTGGTTGTTTACTTTGTTAGTCGAAGCATACTGACAGTTGTTGCTAACAGCCATCTTCAAGATTAAGAACGTATCGGCGCACTACGTGAAACTCCATCTTACATGGAAAGATCATATTCCTTCTTGATAAAGTCTGGGTGAGCTGTAATTCGTGACCGGCCGCAGTGGCCGTGCGGTTAAAGGCGCTGCAGTCTGGAACCGCAAGACCGCTACGGTCGCAGGTTCGAATCCTGCTTCGGGCATGGATGTTTGTGATGTCCTTAGGTTAGTTAGGTTTAACTAGTTCTAAGTTCTAGAGGACTAATGACCTCAGCAGTTGAGTCCCATAGTGCTCAGAGCCATTTGAACCATTTTTTGTAATTCGTGCGTCACCTCATTCCGTGGCACTGTGATAGGAAGATGTTGTACGGGTGTGTGTGTGTGTGTGTGTGTGTGTGTGTGTGTGTGTGTGTGTGTGTATGTGTGTTTTGTAAGATCCGCCTATTGCCTACATGCTAGTACATTCAACTTAATATTCTAGTGAAGGTATTCGTACAATGATACAAATGGAAAATAGGCAGCTGAGCACACAGACATGGTTCAATAAGAGAAACTTCCTGTTGTGACTTAACAAGACAGCCAAGTCACAACGAGAGGAAGCCGAAAGGCACGCGCTTAAACTCACGCAGGCTGGCGTGAGGTCTGAAACAGGATACGTAATGAATGCTATAAATAAAAGTACGTAGCTTCTGGAATACTTAACTTTAATCCACATTTGTAGAACATCGCTCTTGATGATACATTAATAGAATCTCAATATCAATGGAATACGGCGCCTTGCTAGGTCGTAGCAAATGTAGCTGAAGGCAATGCTAACTATCGTCTCGGCAAATGAGAGCGTAGTTGTCAGTGAACCGTTCCTTGCAAAGTCGGCTGTACAACTGGGCGAGTGCTAGTACGTCTCTCTAGACCTGTCGTGTGGTGGCGCTCGGTCTGCGATCACTGACAGTGGCGACACGCGGGTCCGGCGTATACTACCGGACCGCGGCCGATTTAAAGGCTACCACCTAGCAAGTGTGGTGTCTGACAGTGACACCACACTTCCTTGTTTTAATATTGTGAAATATGTTACAGAGTGGTGAGATTCTTGTTGGCAATGCTGTTAGCCATTACCAGGGGATGGAGTACTTGGCCGGTCGCGGCATATAACCGACGGCCCGTCTGAGATACAGTTGGAGCCAAAGAGAAAGATTATCGACAGCCACCGCTGAAAATGTATAACAACATAAAAAGAGATACAGTTCTCTTACGTCATGCCTCCTGTAACGATCTAAAAGAGTCGAGTTTTCCTTAACTGAACTTTGTTTGTGGTTACTCATTTTCAGAATGGTCATGGATTTGACAACTGTGTAGAAATTTTACTGTGTTACTACTAATTGCCTTGGAGCGTGATTAGGTAGTTTAAACAGGACTGATGTGACAGGATGAGCTGCGTGATTAGCTTTTCTGCGCGCTTCTAATAAATTTATCCGTGATGACAGAATTAGTGATAACTTTGCAAGTTACATTTGAAATATTGTGAGAGAGTGAATTATTCCTAGACTTTTAAGAATTTTTCCTCGCATTCCGCTAAAACACTAAGGTATTACACTCAACCATCTCTGATTAATCATAGTTAGTCAGGACCTGCTCACGATTAGCAAAAATCGAGTGTGTGTGTGTGTGTGTGTGTGTGTGTGTGTGTGTGTGTGTGTGTGTGTGTGTGTGCGTGTGTGTGTGTGTGTGTGTGTGTGTGTGTGTGTGTGTGTGTGATTGTGTGTAGGGCTACATTTTTGTTGTATAGTCGGTGGACAGAACAACTACTCCCTACGCAAAAGAAGACTGATATGAAAATCGCCACTGTGTGTGTGTGTGTGTGTGTGTGTGTGTGTGTGTGTGTGTGTGTGTGTCTAGTGACTAATAATGTCCGTATACATAATCTTTATTCTCTTCCTCGTCTTCCTGGAGTAATCTCTTCCGTTGCCTCCTTTGCCTAGGCAACTTTTGCATTTTCTCTTTTGCTGCCTGAGCTTTGTCCAGTCGCGCTTCACCGATGCTTCTGTGTGTGTGTGTCTAGTGACTAATAATGTCCGTATACATAATCTTTATTCTCTTCCTCGTCTTCCTGGAGTAATCTCTTCCGTTGCCTCCTTTGCCTAGGCAACTTTTGCATTTTCTCTTTTGCTGCCTGAGCTTTGTCCAGTCGCGCTTCACCGATGCTTCTTGAGTATCTACAGGGCGAATGCAACTGGATGGAAGCTTACTCTCTCTGCGCGCACTTAATCCTACCTACATATCCACTGTTGGATATCGCATGCAGCTATCTCCACAACAACAGAGGACACAAATACTGTTTTCGGAAAACGCATTCATATAAGGTGATTGTGTCTCTCATTTGTATTGTGTTTTCCCACGTACACATTTTTTCAACAGGACCTGAAAGTTGGTATTAAAACATCTAAAACAGAAAGTGGCAAATCTGGCTTATGGGTGTATGGCTTTCCACTGGCCTCTGCCTAAAAATATTTGCACCACGATATGTCGCAAAAACAATGTTTGGGGTTATCATCTGTGGAAAGTTTGTTAAAGGATATTGCCCACACGGCTTGCTCCATTGTTTTCACATTGTGCAAGTTACCCCTAATAGCTTTTCCGTAACATATTTGTAAAGTGGGAATTTCCATGTCTGTCAGTCTGTTAACATCTCCCTGTGGCTTTCCATCTTCTAATTTCTTGCTTTCATTTCTTTCTTCAGCCTGAGGAGTATATCTCCCATGCTTTTGAACATGCTGCACACATTCCTGTTATTCAATTTTAGTTTGGGAGTCATAAGGAATGCTCTGTAAGACAGTCTTAAAACACTAGAATCTCCATCACCTAGATATTTCACATACCTAACATCATGTTCTTCAGCTGGCTTTTAGAATGTTAGTTTCATCCCAGCTGATTCCATCCCATTACTTGATCCCTGGTAATACTTGCTGCACACTTTCTCCTGTTTCTGCCACCACCTTTCTTCTTCACTGCCATCATTGTTCTTTCTTGTGTCACGCTGGGAGCAGTATTTGCTCATTACTGGTAAGCCCAAGATTTTCCCTGTATCTACACTAATGACAAGTGATGTACGGCCCCTCTTCATCCAGGTTCCGTCACAAGAGACACACAGATTTGTCTTCACTATACACTGTCCTGCTTTCCTTAATTGTTAATACCTACAGTTTCCTCAACAGCTTCTTTCATGTCTCCCTTGCACTCAACTTCAAGAGCACTGAGGAGTGTTCTGTTGTAATCACTGAATGTAGTCACTCATGTAGGCATGTTAATAAAGCGAGAAGACAAATTTGTGCCTTCGCTGCCTACTCCTAAGCATCTCATGGCGTAACACAATCTTGTATTCACCTCATACATCTTCCAATGGAGAACAGAAGTCTTGAACTGAACTTCATACTTAGAAACATTACAAAAAATATGTATACTACTTACAATGCCAATCCAGTAACTGTCATCATACAGTCTAAGGCCCTTTGACCCACAATTACCACATGAATCATTAATCATAATGACAAGTATTTCTAAGTCATTCAGCCTAAAGCAACTGGAAAACTCGTCCTTAGCACTTTACACAGCATCATCAATTCCTTCACCAATTTTCTTCTTCGATGAAAATTCACTGACGTCATCGAAAACTCTTATTCACACTTAGGAGCAGTATCTGTAACACTGAAATTTAAACTTCCTGTACCTTTTACACGTGAAATTCGATACACATTTCCTCACGTTTTTGAATAAAATGGTTCAAATGGCTCTGCGCACTATAGGACTTAACATCTGAGGCCATCAGTCCCCTAGAACTTAGAACTACTTAAACCTAACTAACCTAAGGACATCACACATTTCCATGCCCGAGGCAGGATTCGAACCTGCGACCGTAGCGGTCGCGCCGTTCCAGACTGACGCGCCTAGAACCGCTCGGCCACCCCGGCCGGCTCGTTTTTGAATGTGCGTCCTCTGTTACGACCCTCTTCGAGAAAAACTAGCTGATATATGCAAAACTAAAAACTCAAGCAAGTTTGTAGCACCAACTGTTCAAAAAAGCAACGTTTTAAACAAAGGAACAAGCAAATATAATCTTTCTCACAGTCTTCTACACTCATCTGCAGTTCGTTTCGATTGTGTGAAAGAAAAATTAACGCACTAAACATTTCTACTGTAGAGAAGAAGTGGACCCCAGCATAGAAAGAGGGGGCGTGGAAGACGCAGAATCTCAAACAAGATTATTTCAAACTTGCTTGTAGTCATAATTCGGTTATGAAGCTACGCGATGTTATTCTTAAAGAATCAATCTAGTAAATTCCGCTATTAAAAATATTGATTTTTTTCGCGATTATGCTCTACATCTGCCTTTAAGATAGGCAACTAAGTTAACATCATATACACCTAGGGTGGGTGACTTAAGCTGAGTGGCCTTCTTTAAGATGGGTGAAATAATTTCTGGGCGTGTTTTGTTTCGGTCGACCTGTAGATACTGAACGTACAAAGCTTCCTCCTACCAGCTAATTGAATCCAAGTGCAGTTTCTTTGGGCGCACCTATAAAACTTGGCGTCGTGCAGATGTCGCGCCTTGGACGGGTTCGTGGGGCTGCGCCTACGTTGCTCCGGGTGTCTCTGATTAATGCCGCGTAGTGTGGCACAAGCGGCTGCGGTCTGGCGCCAGGCAGCTGGCGCCAAATTTAATTACGCTATTTTATGCGCCCCGCTGCCGCCGAGGAGAACGCCGCCCGGTTTTAAAGGATTGACTACCTGACTGCTGCCAGCTACCGCGCTCGTAAAACTGGCGCCAGTTACGGCGCCAGTGCTGATGGCGAACGCGTCGTTCGAGAAGGCGCGCCTTCGTGAACGCCTCCTCCATCCCTGGTATCACTCGCGAACAGCGCTCGTAACGCCATACCCGTCTAGCTTTCATAGATTGTATCTGGGTGTTTTATTTTGTGGGCTACATGTTTTCGTTATGAACAGAGAAAAAGAGAGCACGAGAAGAACGTGATAGAACCGAAAGTATAAAAGAATCTTTCTGCGTTCTCCCTTGCTTATATGATGTGACAGAGTGCATACCCGCTTTTGCTGGCAACTTCAAACGCTTCACAGCACTATCAGACTGCTCGCTTACGATGCTGTTGAACGATCGCAAGGAAATACTCAAGGAACTGCACTATTTGCTTACTCTGTGAAATCAATCGCAGCTCTCTTTAAGTGTTGATAAATGCAATGCAATATCTACAACAAAGAGAAAACAACGCCGAAGTGTCCGATCACAAGAGAAGGCGCTACATAGGACGTGCTGTTGTGCAGACGTATCTCCACTGCCTCTTTGAAGATCGAGTCCCAGAAATCGTTGGCGCCGCAGAGCTGCTTCGTTTCTTCGAATTCGAAGGAGTGTCCCTTGATAATGCTATGTACTGCTACCTTCGCGATGATAGGAGCATAGTGATCTTAGCAGCGGATAAAGTGAATGCGACATTCCTACTGAAGTCAGAAGTTTACTGGCAGAAGATCACCTTACTACAAGATCCAGCATACAAAGAAGTGGGGAAAGACGCAACTGCTTCTGTTATGCGCAAGACCATCGATCTTCTCAACAGTTCAGGACTTCACAGAAACACCGTCAGGAAGCTTTACCCTTGGGCACCGACCCCACCACGCCCGTATGGCCTCCCGAAGATCCATAAGGAGGATATCCCACTACATCTACATCTACATGATTACTCTGCAATTAATATTTAAGTGCTTGGCAGAGGGTTCATCTAACCACAATCATACTATCTCTCTACCATTCCACTCCCGAAAAGCGCGCGGGAAAAACGAACACCTAAACCTTTCTGTTCGAGCTCTGATTTCTCTTATTTTATTTTGATAATCATTCCTACCTATGTAGGTTGGGCTCAACAAAATATTTTCGCATTCGGAAGAGGAAGTTGGTGACTGAAATTTCGTTAATAGATCTCGCCGCGACGAAAAACGTCTTTGCTTTAATGACTTCCATCCCAACTCGCGTATCATATCTGCCACACTCTCTCCACTATTACGTGATAATACAAAACGAGCTGCCCTTTTCTGCACCCTTTCGATGTCCTCCGTCAATCCCACCTGGTAAGGATCCCACACCCCGCAGCAATATTCTAACAGGACGAACGAGTGTAGTGTAAGCTGTCTCTTTAGTAGACTTGTTGCATCTTCTAAGTGTCCTGCCAATGAAACGCAACCTTTGGCTCGCCTTCCCCACAATATTATCTATGTGGTCTTTCCAACTGAAGTTGTTCGTAATTTTAACGCCCAGGTACTTAGTTGAATTGACAGCCTTGATAATTGTACTATGAGTAATCGAATTCCAACGGATTTCTTTTGGAACTCATGTGGATCATCTCACACTTTTCGTTATTTAGCGTCAACTGCCACCTGCCACACCATACAGCAATCTTTTCTAAATCGCTTTGCAACTGATACTGATCTTCGGATGACCTTACTAGACAGTAAAATACAGCATCATCTGCGAACAACCTAAGAGAACTGCTCAGATTGTCACCCAGGTCATTTATGTAGATCAGGAACAGCAGAGGTCCCAGGACGCTTCCCTGGGGAACACCTGATATCACTTCAGTTTTACTCGATGATTTGCCATCTATTACTACGAACTGCGACCTTCCTGACAGGAAATCACGAATCCAGTCGCACAATTGAGACGATACCCCATAGGCCCGCAGCTTGATTAGAAGTCGCTTGTGAGGAACGGTGTCAAAAGCTTTCCGGAAATCTAGAAATACGGAATCAACTTGAGATACCCTGTCGATAGTGGCCATTACTTCGTGCGAATAAAGAGCTAGCTGCGTTGCGCAAGAACGATGTTTTCTGAAACCATGCAGATTACGTATCAATAGATCGTTCCCTCCAAAACCCTACTGCAAACCGACGTCAATGATATAGGTCTGTAGTTCGATGGATTACTCCTACTACCCTTCTTAAACACTGGTGCGACCTGCGCAATTTTCCAATCTGTAGGTACAGATATATCGGTGAGCGAGCGGTTGTATGTGAGTGCTAAGTAGGGAGCT
Source organism: Schistocerca piceifrons (assembly GCF_021461385.2). Taxonomy (NCBI): domain Eukaryota; kingdom Metazoa; phylum Arthropoda; class Insecta; order Orthoptera; family Acrididae; genus Schistocerca; species Schistocerca piceifrons. The sequence continues at coordinate 950,777,938 of NC_060139.1, forward strand.
ATTGTATCAGCGTAATCTGAAAGGAACCTAATCGGTATACAATCTGGACCTGAAGACTTGCCCGTCCTATATTGAACACCATAAATTCTCCGACGTAAGGTGCAGCGAAGCACCTAGCACAGCTGTTAAAATCACTCGTGAGTCACTGCCCTCAACACGTCAAGAACTCGACCGAATTTTTTCAAGTACTCCAAGGGTTACGCCTGGACGAGAAGGATCTACTAGTCAGCTTTGACGTCACTTCTCTTTTCACCGGGGTGCCGCTGGATGATTCCTTAGCTCTAATCGAAGATCACTTCGATGAGGACACAGACTCTTTCGTGTTGTGTTAACCACAACGTACTTCAAATGTGGTGGGAAATTGTATGAACAGACAGATGGTGTTGCCATGGGTTCCCCGCTGGGCCCAGGTATTGGCAACTTGTACATGGAGCACTTTGAAGATGAGGCACTAAACACTGCCCGCCATAAACCAAAGGTGCTCTACAGATACGTAAACGACACTTTTGTAGTGTGGCCCCATGGAAAGGAAAAACTACAGGAATTCCCACGCCATCTCGATGTCATACATCACAGCAAACTGTGCAGCGCCAATAGTTTCTGGGACTCGATCTTGAAAGATGCAGTGGACATACGTCTGCACAACAATTTAGTAAATAGGGATAGCGGTTTTCAGCTCAGTGCCGCGTGGAATCCCACAATTGACAAGACACGTCAGGAACGCTTCGATCTGAAGGTACCGGCGTCTGCAGACAGATTGCATAGCCACCGCGTCTCGACGCCGGTTCGTGCCGCCCCCCCTTCCACCACCACCACCACCACCACCACCACCACCGACGCGGTACCCCCTTCAGGAGGAACGTGATTGGCGGGCCTACAGTAGCAGACGACGGCCAAGCATCTATATAGATATGCAGAACACAACATAGAGACACTTCCCCAGAAGATGGGTACGAAACTCATTGAAACGCGACAAGACGACGCCACCACTCGGCTGATAACCAGAGAAGAACTCATCAGTGGAATACGCCGAGAAAGACTGAAATCGCATATAGGACGTGCTGGTAGCAAAGACACTCGCGGCGGTCATCTGCTGCCATAGCCCATTAACGCCAAATTTCACTGCACTGTCCTGATGGATATGTTCGTCGTACGCCCCGCGTTGCTTCCTATGGTTATTTCCAGCAGTGTTGCTTGTCTGTTAGCACTGACAACTCTACGCAATTTCGCTGCTCTCGGTAGTTAAGTGAGGGCCGTTGGCTAATGGGCCGTCCGTGGTGAGAGGCAAGACCTCAGATTGGATATTCTCGGCACACTGTTTACACTGTATATCGCCGACTATATCGATTTCCGAAATGGAATATCCCATGCGTCTAGCTGGAACTACCATTCCGCGTTCAATGTCTGTCGATTCCAGTCTTACGACCACACTTTCGAAAGCTTTTCGCATCGATAACCTGAGTGCAAAGGACAGCTCCACCAATGCCATTTTATACCTTGTGTACGTGATACTACCACAACAGTATACGTGTATATCAGCCCGCACGGTTAGCCGTGCGGTGTAGCGCACGCTTTCCGGACAGGAAGAAGCGCTGGTCCCCGGCACGAATCCTCCCGGCGGATTTGTGTCGAAGTCCGGTGAGCCGGCCAGTCTGTGGATGGTTTTTAGGTGGTTTTCCATCTGCTTCACAAATGCAGGCTGGTTCCCCTTATTCCGCCTCAGCTACACTACATGGGCGATTGCTGTGCAAACAAGTTCTCCACATACACGTACACCACCATTACTCTACCATGCAAACATAAGGGTTACACTCGTCTGGTGTGAGATATTCCCTGGGGGGTCCACCGGGAGCCGAACCGCACAATAATCCTGGGTTCGGTGTGAGGGGCCGGCCAGGGCGGCTGAGCGGTTCTAGGCCCTTCAGTCTGGAACCGCCCGACCGCTACGGTCGCAGGTTCGAATCCTGCCTCGGGCATGGTTGTGTGTGATGTCCTTAGGTTAGTTGGGTTTAAGTAGTTCTAAGTTCTAGGGGACTGATGATCTCAGATGTTACGTTCCATAGTTCTCAGAGCCATTTCGGTGTGGGGCGGTGGAGGGGTGAAGTGGACTGCAGTAGTCGTCGTAGGATTGAGGACCACTGCGGCTGCGGCGGGAATGGAGCCTCTCCGTCGTTTCTAGGCCCTGGTTAACAGAACATAACATAACATACGTATATATTGCTATCCTAGACTTTTCTCACCTCGCTGTGTAATCAGTAATTACAGTCGAACGCGGAAATGTTGTGTTGTGTACATTGTTCCATGTAGTCAGCGCGTACACAACTATCCCACTGGAGCGCGCCCCACTAAGCACAACAGCGCAGGCGCAGCGCTCGTCCGTCTCCGCACTGCGATATGGCGCTGCCATAGAGACGGACCAAATTCTGCTTCCTCCGATCCGTGTATTAACATGTAACGCAGCCAGTGAGATTGCTGCTTACGTAGAACCTTTTCTCCTCGCAGATAACACTCGTGCAGTGATACATGAACGCGCGAGGTATTATAACGAGTGTACAGACCTTCGATTAGTCAGTCTGCATTTGTCTGCACCAGTCTGCATTAGTCTGTAGTCAAGTTTCAGTCTGCGCCTAGTAAGATTATCATATTCTTGTACATAGATATCAAGATGAATGTATAGACACTTTGTCTAGTATCAGAGATGTGATAATAAGGTTAACGTACCAAGACCCAAAGTAACTTCAGATTGTCAATTGTAAACAGCATCCATAATCAAGTTACTTAATATCTATGATTTTTATTATTTTAATAAATGTGTGTGAAAATTAATCAAGTTCTGTTTAAAGTTGGTCACCGTCAATCTGCTACTCTAACCAGGCAAGTGGCATTTCTATCGTCTGACCTAACGGCAGAAGATAAACACGCCACGATAAGACCACGAGACATATTGCTGACACTCGCCTACTTCGTTAGGGCGACAAGTCAAATAATCTGATGGTGTGTGTACTGAAGGTCTTACAGTACACACACCACATGTTGTCATTTCAGAAGTTCCGTACGAAGACAGTACCTGTCCGAAGGAAACCAATCGAGAAATTGGACGAGTAACTCAGCTTCCGTTCGCCGAGTGTGCGCGTTGCGGCAGACACGTCCGGCCGCCCTTCTGAGCTGGCCTCGCTACGTGACGTCACGCTCGTGCGCTTCCGCGCGCCGCCCCACTTTTCCCCGGAGGCGTGGCCGCCGCCCACCCGGGGCCTTCATTGAGTTGTCAGCCGGTAATTGCAGCCTGCCCGGCGCCCGGCGTTTGTCTTCCGCGGCCGGGGCCGGCGTCTCTCCGCCGCCCAACGCCGCTCTCAGACGAGGAGCCGCCGAAATTAATGGTTTCGCAATCCCGCCACCCGGGGGGCCTCTCGCACCCTTACCACAGCCGCTTCCCCGGTGGCGAAGAAGCGACTCTCATTACGGAAACTCCCGAAGGCGACGCGGCGAGGATTAACACAGACTAATTACCGCGACGCCAGCCCTGAGCGCAATGTCTACGTCAGACGTCAAAACTCTGCTAGAAACAACAACTCGAACTTACTAAGGTACGTCGAGAAGAACAATATACTCGTCCTGTTTTGATGGCATTAAACTTGCGAATAAAGTTTCGTGGCTCCAATGCAAAATATTATTCTGTTGCGGTAAAGTTTGTAAATCGAGCAAATTTACGTATTTTAGTCTCTCGGTATTATATGTTGCTTCATCCGTGGCAGTTTTAATCTGCAAGTTCCTAAATAATACTTGAGAGGAGGTGAACTTCTCAGTGAAGATCGCTAGTAAACAACCTTTATTATCTACGATAATGATCGAAGCAGACGAAATGAATTAAAATATTGGGGAGTCCTGGCAGTAGTGACAATATGTAATGGCCGCTGTACACGGGGCCAGTAGTGGTAGCCAGCTCTGGCGGTCAGAAGTGGGCGCCACCAGTTTTATCGGCCAGTAAGATTATACACTGTGGTGTGCGTACTGTAAGACTTTCGGTACACACACCATCAGATTACTTGACTTGTCGCTCTAACGAAGCAGGCGAGTGTCAGCAATATGTCTCGTGGTCTTATCGTAGCGTGTTTATCTTCTGCCGTTCGGTCGGACGATAGAAATGCCACTTGCGCGCTTAGAGTAGCAGATTGACGGTGACCAACTTTAAACCGAACTTGATTAAGTTTCACACACATTTATTAAAATAATAACAATCATAAACCTTACTTAACTTGATTCTGGATGCTATTTACAGCCGGCCGAAGTGGCCGTGTGGTTAAAGGCGCTGCAGTCTGGAACCGCAAGACCGCTACGGTCGCAGGTTCGAATCCTGCCTCGGGCATGGATGTTTGTGATGTCCTTAGGTTAGTTAGGTTTAACTAGTTCTAAGTTCTAGGGGACTAATGACCTCAGCAGTTGAGTCCCATAGTGCTCAGAGCCATTTTGCTATTTACAATCGACAATCTGAAGTTCCTTTGGTCTTGGTACGTTAATCTTATTCTCACATATCTCTGATACTTGATAAAGTGTCTATACATTTGTCTTCATGGCTACTTACAGGAATATGATAATCTTATTAGGTGCAGACTGAAACTTGACTATAGACTGGTACAGACAAATGCAGACTAATGCAGACTGACCAATCGGAGGTCTGTACACTCGTTACAGTACCTTGCGTGTTCAGGTATCACTGCGTGAGTGTGACCCGCGAGGAGAAAAGGTTCTACGTTAGCAGCAATCTCATTGGCTGTGTTACATATTACTACACGGATCGGCGGAAGCAGAATTTGGTCCGTCTCTAAGTCAGCGCCATCTCGTAGTGCGGAGACAGACTAGCGCTGCGCCCGCGCTGTTGTGATTAGCGGGGCGCGCTCTAGTGGGAAAGTTGTGTACGCGCTGACTACGCGGAACTATGTACGCAACATACATGAAGCCAATAATGGCTTCCAAAATTTTCGCATCTGTGGCTGCCAGTCTGTCAAAGATAATGGAGTATATAGTGTTACGTGTTTCTCTGTGAAAAATATGATATGTGACAGTGAGTTTGATGAGACTTTTGATGAAGTAGTGGGTGGAATTGTTGTAACTTTTTTAAGTGTGGAGCTGAGGACCATTGTAAATTGGCATAGAGTTTGGGTAAAAGGCAGGGTAGGCCGAAGAGAAACCCTTGGAGCATCATCCACTTTGTATCATTATTTTTTGTATTATATTTATCACGTATATATATATATATATATATATATATAGTACCTCCCCATCTACTTACAAGGGAGCCTCCCCATCGCACCCCCCTCAGATTTAATTGTAAGTTGGCACAGTCGATAGGCCTTGAAAAACTCAACATAGATCAATCGAGAAAACAGGAATAAGTTGTGTGGAACTGTGAAAAAATAAGCAAAATATATAAACTGAGTAGTCCATGCGCAAGATAAGGAACATCAAGGAGGCTGTGAGTACAAAAGCGCCGTGGTTAGCGTGAGCAGCTGCGGAACGAGAGGTCCTTGGTTTGAGTCTTCCCTCGAGTGAAAAGTTTAATTTTTTATTTTCAGACAATTATCAGAGTTCAGGCACCCACACATAATCCACTCTCCAAAATTCCAGGACATGTGCAGATTTGCTTGGACATATACAGGATATGACGGTCTACATACGGAAAAATTTGAAAACGTTAAAAACATATGTTTTGACAGAGCACAGAGAAAACTGTTCGACTGTGAAACTGTTGCATTCATTTGTTGCAGTTTATGTGACAAACTCTAATGTTTTCATCACTTTTTTGGGAGTGATTATCACATCCACAAGAAAACCTAAATTGTGCAAGGTAGAAGAATCCTTTTACCTATTCACCAAGTGTGCAGGTTAAGAGGGTCGACAACATATTCCTGTCATGTGACGCACATACCGTCACCAGTGTCGTATAGAATATATCAGACGTGTTTTCCTGTGGAGGAATCGGTTGACCTATGACCTTGCGATCAAATGTTTTCGGTTCCCATTGGAGAGGCACGTCCTTTCGTCCACTAATCGCACGGTTTTGCGGTGCGGTCGCAAAACACGGACACTAAACTTATTACAGTGAACAGAGACGTCAATGAACGAACGGACAGATCACAACTTTGCAAAAATAAAGTAAGTAAACTTCCGCTCGAGGGAATACTTGAAGCAAGGACCTCTGGCTCCGCAGCTGCTCACGCTAACCACGGCACTCTTGTGCTCACAGCCTCCTTGATGTTGCCTATGGACTACTCAGTTTGTATATTTTGCTTATTTTTTCATAGTTCCACACAACTTTTTCCTGTTTTCTCGATTGATCTGTGTTCAGTTTTTTAAGGTCTTTCCACTGTGCCAAATTATAACTAAATGTGAGGGGGGGGGGGGGGGGTGCGATGGGGAGGTTCCCTTGTTAGTAGCAATATCTGTTTGCACTTGAACAAGACATATCAAGTCACTACACGACAGCACGGCACGACAACCACATGATCTAAACTCAAAAACAACGCCACAGCTCCTCACACGACGGCGGCCAGTGCACGTAAGAACTGTCCAATAATAACCACCAGTAGGTCACGTGATCTGCTACTGGCCGCCTCACGGGCCACAAAAATCAAACATGTTTGACTATAGTGGCCGCCACTCGCTACTGCCCACGGAAGGCGCCTGTACCCCTACACACAAGGCGACTGGCACGATAAATGGTGACAGCCACTAATGGCCAGTTATAGTGGCCGCTACTACTGGTCTCGTGTACAGCAGCCTTAAGGGAAAAATGAGTTGAAGTTTGTGTTGGGGAGAGCACTCAGCTTAGAAACTTCGTGCAGCACTATTGACCAGCGTGCTGTGGTAGTGTAATGATAGCCGGCACGGTAGCTCAGCGTGTTCGGTCAGAGGGTTAGCTGCCGTCTGTAATAAAACAACTGAGTGAATGGATCAATAACGAACTCCAATGGGCGTCAGGGGGACGCCCGCCACGAACAATTGCAACCAACTACAACGAACAAAATGAGTTAACAAAAAAAAAAAATAATGGTTATTATTTCTGCCTAGCAAACAAGAAGACCCGGGTTCGAGTCCCGGCAGCAGCACAAATTTTGATTCACTTCGCCTGCTTCGATCATTATCGTAGATAATAAATAGAGACTTAAATGTCTCAGGGAAACATTTAATTATAAGTCATTTGTTGTCGATTATCATTTTGGGTAAGCCTGGTTACGATCCTATAATCTGTGAATGCGCTCGTGCAATGTGAAACTATACAGAGATAAAATTAAGTATACAACAGCAGTTGCATAGTAATAGCAAAACCCTTTTACTACATACGTCGATAAAAAGTGGCTCGTACACCAGCTGTACAAATACTCTTTCTAAACCATTGTCAGGTTTATGAGGGACTAGATGGACGATGCGTGGGCAAGTCAACGTTAAAATCATAGTTTACTGAGTAATTCGTCAGATGTTCTTGTCCCGTAGTAGACACCACTGTATAATTCATTGCAGCCAGGGCACCGTTGGCCAGTGCTGGCCGGAAAATTGATAGTTGGCATTGACTGACATATGTCGCTGCTGTATTCGTGAACTACCTACTTAAAACTGCTGTTTTTTTATCATTACAGCATGACTCCAGGTACGTGTCAATAAAAGATTCCTAAACACCTTTGTCTAGGTTTTTATTTTATTTTTTATTTATTTATTTTTTTTTTTTGTAAAAGAGCTGTTAAAACAGAAATTAATGGTTCAAATGGCTCTGAGGACTATGGGACTTAACATCTGAGGTCATCAGTCCCCTAGAACTTAGAACTACTTACACCTAACTAGCCTAAGGACATCACACACATCCATACCCGAGGCAGGATTCGAACCTGCAACCGTAGCGGTTGCGCGGTTCCAGACTGTAGCGCCTAGAACCGCTCGGCCACCCCGGCCGGCACAGAAACTAAAAAAACACTTATTACGGTCATTGCACAAGAGCACATATGTAGAAGTTACTTTACAACTTGGTGCAATTTCCACAGACTGATGTACAATACATTAGTGTACGACAATATTTGGTAATTATTATAGATCGCCAGTTACTGCTCAAAATGAGTAAACTAATAAATAAATATTAGTTTTGTAGGTTTAACCCCTTTCAATTGGTGCAGTAACAATATTTAACTATCGCAGGAGTTTTACAAATATTATGTCGGATCTTGAAGAAATTTATCAAAGCGATGCTAAGATTGGTAACTTTCCTCAAATTCTCGGAGATTTAAAATTGTGCACATCACAAAACGAAGAAACAGTGTCCTATGACAAAAATCAACGAGTTGTAATTGGAATCGGTCACCGTATAGAAACCAGCAGAAAAGTACTCCTATCGGAGCACAAAAAGGCGAATATTATCCAGTTAAAAAAAAAAAATACTGCTGAGAAATGGGGTGCCAGCTAACTCATTCTACCTTCCTCAGGAGCTTAAAAAATACCAAACATTTTGGCATGTCAACATATTCGTGCACTTTTAAACATGCAGTTCACCTTTCACTACCACAGCTTCCTCTAAATGTACCTCGCTCACACCCCCTATTCCATCGCTTTCAGTTGCTCAAACCCATCCGCACCCACTTGCCCCTTCTCACTCATTCATTCAGACCAACTATTTGTCATTATCCCTTTCTATCTCTCTCACTGTAGAGTCTCCTGTCTCAGAGACACAGTCTCCTTCGTTATATGCTACTACTACTGTCTCCTCTCACCTTCGCTGTCTCCCTCATGTTCTCTCTTACTGTTACTATCTCATTCATTCCTTACCACTGCTGCTGTCTCTACTCACTGTCATTATCTCTTTCTCCCTCCCTGTCAATGTCACAGACTCCGTCTCTCATTATTAATACCTCTCACCCACTTCCACATTCACTTCCCACTGGCATTGTTCCGTTCACTCTTCTCTTAGACTGCTACTATGCCTCTCTCTTTCTCTCACATTGGTTTTGCCTCCTTTGCTATTTGTATATCAAAACCACAGTCTGCTATCATGCATGATACATATTTATTATTTTTCAGTATATTTCCTACTTCCAGAGTATGCTTCTCGTTTAGAATAAGGAAGTGCGAATATGTTTGCATGCAAAAGTTTTGGAAAAATTTTAAAGGTGCTGAGGAAGGTAGAATGAGTCAGATGGTACCCCATTTTTCAGTCATTCCTTTAAACGAGTAGATATAAGCCTTTTTGCGTTCCGATAGGAGCACTTTTCTGCTGATTCCCTCTTTTCCCTGTTACAGCAGAGCATTTCACTCTTTGAAAATAACTATTTCAGCCAGTAAATCGTTGATAGTTTGCATATGTGAAATTGAAATAGCGCGAAACTAATTTTATACCTCAAATCAGAATTTTGCATGTGCTTCAGTACTGCAACATGGGGTTCCCAGAACCCTTCTGATGATAACGGAGAAACTTCACAGTATGTTCCTCTGCGCTACGTCGCTTTATGAATTACGTTTTCTCCTCACATCGGATTTTACGTGCGTATTTTATACGTACAAGTAGGGTAACATTGAACCTCTGTATCTCGGAAACGAATAAAGATATCAAGAAAATAAGATTGTTCGAGATCGGGAATACATCGTAGAAACAAAAGCGATTTGCTGTGCATAGCTGTCTCGGTATCCGCGGCTCGGTTTTGGTACTCAAAAATCATGTTTTAGGGTGTATATCAATAACCATTAAATATTTTTGAAAGCGTAGAGAAGGAACTTCTAGATAAATGCGTAGAAAATTAACCGTTAAAATTCGAGCAATTTGCTGCTTAGACCACATCTATGCAGAAAAGCCTCTTAAGACGAACGGTAGGTCACATCTATGCAAAAAGAATCAACCGCCTGAATTGTACGAAATATGTATAGCGTTCAATCTATGACCCTGTACGGTGGCTGTAAGTACATAAGACGATCCGTCAGTTGCATATAAAAATGGTCTGTAGGCCAAGAGCTATACAGAGCACTTGTCCTTGCCTTTCTGTCACGAATGGAGCGCGAGGTATGAGCCCGGAAGGAACTCGTTTCTATGTTCGGTGTTTCGAAACATACTGGTAGCGCATGGTGTCGTATGCCTTCTGATACACAGGCGTAACAATTTGTAGGGATAGCGCTTAGTCGTCAGAAAATCAAATGAAAGATTTCGGTTCATTGGTAGAATAATAGCGTAATGTAATCAGTCTCCAAAGGAGATTGCTTCCAAATGACTCGTGCGACCAATCATAGATTATTGTTCGACTGTATGGGATAGATACTAAACAGAAATAATGGGGGAAGAACTGCAGAAAGAATCGTCGAAAGTTCATCTGATCCAAGAGGACGTGTCACGAAAACGTTGAAGAGAATGAACTGGTAGACGCGAACTATCCGGACATAGCCTAGTTACAAAATTTCAACAACCGGAATAAAGATATGAGTATAGCAATATACGAAGATTAGAACATTAATACAGGCAACTATTTATTTAAAGCTCATACAAATTAGATACGTGTTTCAAAGTTTTACTGACCGTCATGTAGTCACCAACATTGTGTATAACCCTTGCCAGCGATGTGGAAGTCGTAGGATACTCTTAGCAGTGCCAGTTGTGTTGACAGTTCGCGCGGCGCGATCTATTGCCCGACGAATTTGTAGCAGTTCTGAAGCGAATGTCGTGAAGTGTTTCCTTCAGTTTAGAAATCGAGTTGAACTCACGAGGGCTTAAGTCAGGGGAGTGCAGTACGTGGTATAGCAGTTAGCAGCCCCATCAGTCAAACAAATGAGTAACAGCTTGCACTGTACGTGCTTCAGCATTGTCCTGCAAAATGATGCTCAGGTCCTGCAGAAAGTGTCATCACTTTTGTCTCTAAGCTGGTCGTAGGCTGTGTTCCACAAATAAACAGCATAGAGACAGAACTGATGACACTTTCTCCAGGACCTCACCATCGTTTTGCAGGACAATGATCAAACACGCACAGTGCAAGCTGTTACTGATTTGTTTGAATGATGCGGCTGCTAAGTGCACTGCCCTGACTTAGGCCCTCGTGAGTTCCATTCGATTTCTAAACTGAAGGAAACACTTCACAGCATTGGCTTCAGAACTGCTACAAATTCGTCGGGCAATAGACCGCGCCGCTCGAACTGTCAACACAAAAGGCACTGCTAAGAGTATCCTATGACTTCCACGTCGCTGGCAACGGGTCATACACAATGGTAGTGAGTGCTTTGAAGGTCAGTAAAATTTTGAAACACGTACCTATTTTGTGCGAGCTGTAAATAAACAGTTGCCACTTTTAAACTTCCAACCCTCGTACTATAATCCGCTACTAATCACTCCCATTGGAATCGGGAGAATTAGACTATTTACAGTGCTCACAGTGACATTTAAGGAATCATTCTTCCTGCCATCCATACGTGGAAAATCACTTATAACGAAGTTGGAAGTATCCTTTGCCACGCATTTCACCGTGATGTGCTGATTATAGGTCTAAACTCTTTAGACGAACCATTATATATCGGCTGCTGTGTTGATTACGAGCACCATTACCGACAACCCAATGATTTTCAGTTACCGGGCCTCATTAGACTGAATTAAGTACCGCTAACACGTCCGCTGAATGACGCATAATATTGTGGTGATGAGATGAACTGCCGGCACTGCTAAGGCAAAATCGTAAACAGTAGCGCGTTTTTTATTGTTTTATTTATTTTGTCCTTTTATTAGTGGAACTGCACGGAAAGGATCACGGCAGCACGACTCCGTTCAAAAGGGAAATTACTTTCATTCACTGGCTTTTAATGAAGGAGAGGCAGCTGTTAGCTTTCATTAAGGATTTGCTTTCCGCGAAAAGGGTCGACTGATTTGAGAGAGAAGAGTCCTTTCGCCAGTAAAGGAGTACTCACCTGCAGTTCAGTACTAATACGTTTATATTCTTTTAGTATGTTAACTTAAAGCAATACAGCTTACGAATATTACTGTCATTGACCCTAACATTCAACATACCAATCTAATCTGGATTACAGAATGTCATAATAAAGAGAACAGCACTACATACCAAAAGTTTCGATTCACTTCTTTTCCGGCTACCACACAGTTCAAGATTCACTACCATAGAATGCTGTACATCATATCTTTTTTGTCAAGTTAAGGACCTCCTGTAGGCAGGAACGCCCTCTTCGCCTGGGCTAATCTAATTTTTATGCCCTCCTTGCTTCAACAGTCACCTGTTATTTTGTTTCTCAACAGAATTCCTTCACTTCCTGTACTTCGTGGTACCAAATTTAAATGTTAAGTTTATCGCTGATCTCATTTCTACTTCTTCTCATTACTTGGCTTTCCTTCTGTTTACTATGAAACCATAGACAATGCTCATTAAAATCTCTATTAAAATTAAAAGGTTCTTCAATTTTTTCTCATTTCCGCTGACTATAGCAATATCATCAGTGACTTTCATCACTGACATTCTTTCCTCCTGAATTTCAATTCCACTTCTGAAGCTTTTGTGTATGTCATTTCTCCCACGATGTAGATATTCGACTGCAGAAGCGAAAGACCACATCCCTCTCTTACGCCCCCTCTAATACGGCGAGCACTCTGTTTCTTCAATTCTGATCTTTCCCTCTTGGTTCTTATACATACTTTACACTCGGCAACACAATTAAAAGGCCACTTCTTTGAAACCCCATAACTGTCTCCCACTGCGACACAGTAGAAGTTTAAAATTTCTCTCAAAGGCACTTACAACTTTGTATTTACTGGTGCAAAAGCGCGGCACCCTGCAACGTCACCCTCGGACTGGCCCACGCTTCAATCGGTAAAGGTGTCGACATACGAGAAAAAAATGGCCAGGGCTCAGAAGTTCGTGTGATGTGTAGTGGAGGTTAACGATGTCGCACAGACACCAAATTTCACCACAATTCTGTCCACCGGCACCGTGGACGTGTAACGTGATGGGAAGGTCGTTACAGCCCCTCTTACACACACTTCACCCCTTCTCTTGACGCCTCTGCGATGAAGAGCAGAACAACGGCGCCCAGCGTTTATGTCACGTGGTTTTTTTATAGGCAGCCGCGGAAAAGAAGTACGCTGCCGTCCAGAATCGACACGAAAAGGTCTGAGGATGGCACAAAGGACGTCAGTGAAGCCACTCCTTTCCAGGGGACGTCGATTCCGACACATTTCGCCGTGCCGTGAGCAACACGACGATGTTCTTAACAATGTTCGACACTGCTGACACCCCAGGACGGTTCAGCTATTCTCTAAGGACACTGTGGGGCTGCAACCTTACAGAACGGTATCTGACGCTTTTGGTGTGTGGGGCGCCCCTAAATTTTGTTCTCTAGTATACGGGGTGTACGGGGTGACACCCCTCGGGACCATTCAAAACCATTCGATCAAATTTGAACGTGAGCAGAAGGAGCAAACGTGGGGGGGGGGGGGGGGGGGGGGGGGGTTTATGCTCACACACCCTTCTGTTTCACTCTATCCTGTGGTGTGACGACAGGAAGATGTGACACTGATATCTGTGTGGATAAAATATCCAAGTCCCTCTAAGTCCTTCCCCCCCCCTCCCCCCCCCGTCCCTACTTCGGAAAAAGCCCTGGTGCCACTCGCGCTCCTTTGTTGGGCACTTTAAATACTCACTGATTGTGACTGTGGTAATATTGTGACCCACAGAAACAGTGGTAGCGTGTCTTTCCTATGAATCGTCAGTAGTGCTGTAAGGTTCCTGGGCTTTATAAGTCGGGCCAAATGCCGTAGATAAACGCACGGGAAACTGCCCGGAATTCATAAATGCCCTATCATTTATGCATTTTAAGGATTAATTGATATGCAGCGCTTATAAAAAAATATTTAAACAGATATGTTGTTTTGGAACAGGTGTTTTGCAACACTGCTTCTATAGTGGTTGGGTAACCAAGTTGAAAAAGCTGCCTGATAGACAGAGAAGAGTAATTAGGGGAAATAAATTGGACTATAAATACAACAATATATTTAAATGAGGTCAATTCCTGGGGTAGTACATAACTAAAAAAGAAAACGAAACTCAAGATTAAAACTAATTCTTGAAATAACGTCTAGTTTGTATTAACCAGCTAGCCTATGGGTAGTATTATTTCTAATACTACTGCAAAACATTAGACTAAACGTTCAAATGGCTCTGAGCACTATGGGACTTAACATCTGACGTCATCAGTCCCATAGACTTAGAACTACTTAAACCTAAGGACATCACACACATCCATGTCCGAGGCAGGATTCGAACCTGCGACCGTAGCGGTCGCGCGGTTCAGGACTGAAGCGCCTAGAACCACTCGGCCACCGCAGCCGGCACTAATATCGGAATCGAACAAATCTCGAGTCTTCAGTATCGATTCTTAGCCATTAAATCTTTTTTATGTTAGTGTTCTCATGTTGTCTTCACAGCAGTGCAGTCGTACGAAAGTAGATAAAGAAAGAAGCAGTATCGAAAACTGTCTCAAATGTCACTCTATCTGTCAATAAAGCATTTTTTTAATCACTGGAAATAGTGTACCATTTAAGAATACATTTATTTCCAGGAAACGCGCGCCAGCTGTTTAATAAATTCAGCGATGATTTTGCTATCAATAATTATTCTTCAGTAATACCAGAGATTTGACACGTATTACGAAGTGTGTGACATTACAAAGCGATGGCCTAAGGACAACGACCTTTTATACCGGCTTACCACTACACCGCTTTACTGTGTGCGTGTGTGTGTGTGTGCGTGTGTGTGTGTGTGTGTGTGTGTGCCTGTGTGCGTGTGCACGTCGGTGTGCGTGGGTGAGGGTGTGGGCGTGGGAGTGCGCTCACAAAAGAGAGAGAGAGAGAGAGAGAGAGAGAGAGAGAGAGAGAGAGAGAGAGAGGAACCAGTAAAAATAAAAAGGAAACTGAACGTAAGTATGTTTAAACTTAAAGATGTAATAACTTGTAATATTGGGAGTATCGTCCCATTCCTTAATTTAATTGGTAAATTACACGTTCTAGCAGCAAAAACTTTGAAAAGCACTTTCTTTTTATAAATGCCCACATTTTGAGCAATTAAAACTACTTTCGGCAAACGCTCATTTATAAATATCCTCCCCACTGGGCATTCGTCCGGCCCACGTCACTATCGCAGATGCTTCTGCAGAAATTTTGCAACTTTGTTTTTGCAATGTGTAGCTGGAGTCACTCAAAACAAATACTCATCACTTCTTTCATGCGACGACCATTGTTGAAGGAATGCGTTGTTTACAATTACAAACCAAGTGACATTTAATGCGGAAATTTAAGTGACTCTTTGATAGAGCTGTCTGATGCGATATAAGTTTAAATAAAACGTATTAGAAGGGAAAGTAAAATACGAAAAATAAGCACTACTGCAGCAGCTACAGCACATCTCTTGCCGCGAAAATTGTGTTGGATTAGTTATTGAACGGCCCTCGTACAGCTACTAGGACCGTAAATTTCTGTTCCTTTCTCCTTATACTCGGCTTGTAATCCTTTTTAAGACCTCAGCCATCCCGTAGCCCGTCTAAGCTATCTACACTACTGGCCATTAAAATTGCTGCACAAAGAAGAAATGCAGCTGAGAAACGGGTATTCATTGGACAAATATATTATACTAGAACTGACATGTGATTACATTTTCACGAAGTCTGGGTGCATAGATCATGAGAAATCAGTACCCAGAACAACCACCTCTGGCCGTACTAACAGCCTTGATACGCCTGGGCATTGAGCCAAACAGAACTTGGATGGCGTGTACAGGTACAGATGCCCATGCAACTTCAACACGATACCACAGT
Organism: Schistocerca piceifrons; assembly: GCF_021461385.2. NCBI lineage: Eukaryota > Metazoa > Arthropoda > Insecta > Orthoptera > Acrididae > Schistocerca > Schistocerca piceifrons. Next base: position 950,793,757 of record NC_060139.1, read on the forward strand.
TCATCAAGGTAGAGACTGGTGTATTTTGAGGGGCCAGTTGCTCGGCCACTATTGACCAGACGTTTTCAATTGGTGAGAGATCTGGATAATGTGCTGGCCAGGGCAGCAGTGGAACATTTTCTGTATCCAGAAAGGCCCGTACAGGACCTGCAACATACGGTCGTGCATTATCCTGCTGAAATGTAGGGTTTTGCAGGGATCGAATGAAGAGAAGAGCCACGGGTCGTAACACATCTGAAATGTAACATCCACTGTTCAAAGTGTCGTCAATGCGAACCAGAGGTGACCGAGACGTGTAACCAATAGCACCCCATAGCATCACGTCGGGTGATACGCCAGTATGGCGATGATAAATACACGCTTCCAATGTGTGCTCACCGCGATGTCGCCAAGCACGGATGCGACCATCATGATGCTGTAAACAGAACCTGGATTCAAACCGAAAAAATGAAGTTTTGCCATTCGTAAACCCAGGTTCGCCGTTGAGTACACCATCGCAGGCGCTCCTGTCTGTGATGCGGCGTCAAGGGTAGCCGCAGCCATGGTCTCCGAGCTGATAGTCCATGTTGCTGCAAACGTCGTCGAACTGTTCGTGCAGATGGTTGTTGTCTCGCAAACGTCCCCATCTATTGACTCAGGGCTCGAGACGTGGCTGCACGATCCGTTATAGCCATGCGGATAAGATGCCTGTCATCTCGACTGCTAGAGATACGAGGCCGTTGGAATCCAGCACGGCGTTCCGTATTACCCTCCTGGACCCACTCATCCCACAGTCTGCTAACAGTCATTGGATGTCGACCAACGCGGGCAGCAATGTCGCGATACGATAAACCGTAGTCGCGGTAGGCTACAATCCGACCTTTATCAAAGTCGGAAACGTGATGGTACCCATTTCTCCTCCTTACACGTAGCATAATAACAACGTTTCACCAGGCAACGGCGATCAACTGCTGTTTGTGTATGAGAAATCGGTTGGAAACTTTCCTCATGTCAGCACGTTGTAGGTGTCGCCACCGGCGCCAACCTTGTGTGAATGCTCTGAAAAGCTAATACTTTGCATGTCACAGCATCTTCTTCCTGTCGGTTAAATTTCGCGTCTGTAGCACATCTTCGTGGTGTAGCAATTTTAAAGGCCAGTAGTGTAGTTTAACAACCCTCGTTTAAAATTGTCGTAATGGTATGTCGTCGTACTGCGACGCGCCGATGTCACGCGTGAGTGCAGCGTTGTTAGGCGAGGAAAGGAGAGCGAGGCGGCCTGTGGAGCGGGTTGGAGCGCTTTGCAGCAGCTGCTTGCTGCTGCAGCTTTGTGCGCCCGGCTCCGCAGCGGACGCGCTGGCTAGCATCTCGCACCTGTCGCCGACAAAAGCCTCCGTCACAGCACTGCTTTGTGAGGGCGCGACTCTGTCCCGCGAGCTTTTGAAGTCGCAGCGCGCAGACATCCCCTTGCCGCTGCTAGGCCAACAATACGCGCCCGCCCCGGCACTTTCGCCGTCTCTCCCTTGCTCCTAGCGCAATGAATGTAAATTAATTCCTTCCACCCGGGGCGCTGCAGCGGTTTCATTTAGACTCTGTTTTATTTCAATGCAGCGATCATACGTTTAGCCTAGGACTGCGATATTTGTCTACAGGTGGGCTACGCAGAGCGGTGGTTTTCCGACTCGCATGCAGCTACACAAGTTCACAGTTTCAGTCATTTTCTTGGCTAAAGACGGGTTATCTACATCTACATCTACACTTATACTCCGCAAGCCACCCAAAGGTGTGTGGCGGAGGGCACTTTACGTGCCACTGTCATTACCTCCCTTTCCTGTTCCAGTCGCGTATGCTTCGCGGGAAGAACGACTGCCGGAAACCCTCCGTGCGCGCTCGAATCTCTCTAATTTCACATTCGTGATTTCCTCGGGAGGTATAAGTAGGGGGAAGCAATATATTCGACACCTCATCCAGAAACGCACCCTTTCGAAACCTGGACAGCAAGCTACACCGCGATGCAGAGTGCCTCTCTTGCAGAGTCTGCCACTTTTTTGCTAAACATCTCCGTAACGCCATCACGCTTACTAAATAACCCTGTGACGAAACGCGCCGCTCTTCTTTGGATCTTCTCTATCTCCTCCGTCAACCCGACCTGCTACGGATCCCACACTGATGAGCAGTACTCAAGTACAGGTCGAACGAGTGTTTCGTAGGCTTCAACGGACACAGAGCTACTTGATGCTGGCTGGAGTCATCAGCCGTAATAATCTGTAACTAATCTAGGACTAGATTTTAGATTAGATTAGCACTTGTTCCATAGGTCATGAATACGACACTTCGTAATGATGTGGAACGTTTCAGCCTAATAAAAGGTGTCTATACAAGATATTACATATTACACAAAATATTACATGACTTTTTTGTGGGGGTTGGGGAAATTACCCACTTACTATATCCAAAAATTCATCTGATGAGTAGAAGGAGATGCAATTAAGAAATTCTTTTAATTTCCTATTAAATACTATATGGCTATTTGTCAGACTTCTGATGCTATTAGGTAAGTGACCAAAGACTTTTGTGGCAGCATAATTTACCCCCTTCTGAGCCAAAGTTAGATTTAACCTTTCTCCTAGTGTTGTAGCCATGTACACTGCTATTACTTTTGAATTCGTTTGGATTGTTAATAACACATTTCATAAGTGAATATAGTGAGGCTATAGTGAAGATCTCTAGCTCTTTAAATAAGTGTCTGCAGGATGATCTTGGATGAGCTCGAGCAATTATTCTGATTACACGCTTTTGTGCAATTAACACTCTTTTACTCAATGATCAGTTACCCCAGAATATGGTGCCATACGAAAGCAGAGAATAAAAATAGGCGTGGCAAGCTAATTTACTGAGATGTATATCACCAAAATTTGCAATGATCCTAGTAGCATAAGTAGCATAACTAATGTTGATCACAGACCTACTGACGTAGGCAGGATAATAGCATACTTCGAGAACAGTAATAGCACAAAGAATAAAATGCATGGATACGTCTCTTCGTTTGTCGAGGATACTCAGGAACTTCAAGCCTGCATACTTATTTCTTTTCTATCTTCCAGATCGAAAAGACTCTATTCTTTAATATTCATGACACATGATAGAAACCCCCTAATTGAAGCATCATTGTTTCGGATTAACATGATACAGCATGATTACTATATGGAACAAAATACTCTGGAGACGGGGACTAAAGAATCATATATTATGCACATGTGAATTTGAATGTGAAGAAATAATCTGAGGATAAGACAGTCTCAGCACCACCATGGCAGGTGGGTCACAGCAATCGATATACTTAAAAATAAATGTATCTGTGAAATCAAGTTGCCCTCCATTCAGAGGCTGTTGCACGGAGCGACTGTTATTTTGACTTGTAAATAAGAGATTTCAGCTATCATTCGTCCTTGAGAATTCTTATTGGCAGATCTAGATTTCAGCTAGAAACTAGCCATTCTCAATGCGATATCATTTTTGGCCAATGCACGTAATGCTTGTTGGACGGGCTTTGTCCACAGTTCATTGAATTCGGCCAACCAACAGGCATTACATGCATTGACCAAAAATGATAGTGCATTGAGAATGGCTAGTTTCTAGCTGAAATCTAGATCTGCCAATAAAAAATCCCAAGGACGAAAGATAGCTGAAATTTATTATTTACAAGTTACGTATATGTAAAACCTAAAGCAATTACAATTAAACCTTTTACACATTCCACTTACTATATGAACAAAAGAACATATAATCTGGAACGCCTTCGTCAATTTCGACAAGACTTGATACACACATCATTATTAACTGGAAAAGTATATTGCAGATGTGAGAAACTCGTAGTAGGGTATGCTGCCGCAGTGATGGACACATACGCTTTTCACGATTATATAAAAATCGTATGATCAAATTACATTAAAACGATTTCTTAGTGAAAAAATTCAGCCTAAATACTAAGAAAAACAAGAAAAATAAAAATAAGTTGTTTACAGTATCATTAACTGCATTTTAAGAAAACGCTTAAAATGAAAACGTAACTGTTCCAAACTCTCGGCTCACTATGAGAAGGAAAATATTCGGAATGTAAGCAAAAATAAAAGTAAATATAGCAATAACACCAATTTTACTATATGCCTTCAAAATAAAAATTAATTTTTCTGTACTGAAACCATCTGTTCTTTAAAATCGGAGACATTTGGAGCACCATAATAAAAGTTCCGGATGACACTTAATGAAAGTCCTAAGAAATTTATTAACTGCAGTCACCAGCCATAAAAATTTAGGACTAATCTGGAATTGATGTTGATCACAGACATACTAACGTAGGCAGAACACTAGCATATTTCACAAACAATAACAGCAGAGAGAAGAAAAGGTATGGATACGTTTCATCGCTTGCCGAGCATACTCAGATAGTAGCGGCTGATAGAATAAAGCTTTATTCCTCATCACATCATTTCTCTTTCATTTGTCAGTCAGTCACATGGTTTTCTTTCCCCTTATTTCCATTAACGTGTTGTTCATTACGTTCTCGTTTCTCTACTTCTTCCAATTGTTATGTCCATCTACAGGACATAATCCACTAAATTACAGGCCCATATCATTAACGTCGATATGCAGCAGGATTTTAGAACATATATGGTGTTCGAACATTATGAATTACCTAGAAGGAAACGGTCTATTGACACACAGTCAACATGGGTTTAGAACAAATCGTTCCTGTGAAACACAACTAGCTCTTTATTCACATAAAGTGTTGAGTGCTATTGACAGGGGATTTCAGATCGATTCCGTATTTCTGGATTTCCGGAAGGCTTTCGACACTGCACCGCACAAGCGGCTCGTAGTGGAATTACGTGCTTATGGAATATCGTCTCGGTTATGTGACTGGATTTGTGATTTCCTGTCAGAGACGTCACAGTTCGTAGTAACTGATGGAAAGTCATCGGGTAAAACAGAAGTGATTTCTGGCGTTCCCCATGGTAGTGTCATAGGCGCATTACTGTTCCTTATCTACATTCCTGGAAATGGAAAAAAGAACACATTGACACCGGTGTGTCAGACACACCATACTTGCTCCGGACACTGCGAGAGGGCTGTACAAGCAATGATCACACGCACGGCACAGCGGACACACCAGGAACCGCGGTGTTGGCCGTCGAATGGCGCTAGCTGCGCAGCATTTGTGCACCGCCGCCGTCAGTGTCAGCCAGTTTGCCGTGGCATACGGAGCTCCATCGCAGTCTTTAACACTGGTAGCATGCCGCGACAGCGTGGACGTGAACCGTATGTGCAGTTGACGGACTTTGAGCGAGGGCGTATAGTGGGCATGCGGGAGGCCGGGTGGACGTACCGCCGAATTGCTCAACACGTGGGGCGTGAGGTCTCCACAGTACATCGATGTTGTCGCCAGTGGTCGGCGGAAGGTGCACGTGCCCGTCGACCTGGGACCGGACCGCAGCGACGCACGGATGCACGCCAAGACCGTAGGATCCTACGCAGTGCCGTAGGGGACCGCACCGCCACTTCCCAGCAAATTAGGGACACTGTTGCTCCTGGGGTATCGGCGAGGACCATTCGCAACCGTCTCCATGAAGCTGGGCTACGGTCCCGCACACCGTTAGGCCGTCTTCCGCTCACGCCCCAACATCGTGCAGCCCGCCTCCAGTGGTGTCGCGACAGGCGTGAATGGAGGGACGAATGGAGACGTGTCGTCTTCAGCGATGAGAGTCGCTTCTGCCTTGGTGCCAATGATGGTCGTATGCGTGTTTGGCGCCGTGCAGGTGAGCGCCACAATCAGGACTGCATACGACCGAGGCACACAGGGCCAACACCCGGCATCATGGTGTGGGGAGCGATCTCCTACATTGGCCGTACACCACTGGTGATCGTCGAGGGGACACTGAATAGTGCACGGTACATCCAAACCGTCATCGAACCCATCGTTCTACCATTCCTAGACCGGCAAGGGAACTTGCTGTTCCAACAGGACAATGCACGTCCGCATGTATCCCGTGCCACCCAACGTGCTCTAGAAGGTGTAAGTCAACTACCCTGGCCAGCAAGATCTCCGGATCTGTCCCCCATTGAGCATGTTTGGGACTGGATGAAGCGTCGTCTCACGCGGTCTGCACGTCCAGCACGAACGCTGGTCCAACAGAGGCGCCAGGTGGAAATGGCATGGCAAGCCGTTCCACAGGACTACATCCAGCATCTCTACGATCGTCTCCATGGGAGAATAGCAGCCTGCATTGCTGCGAAAGGTGGATATACACTGTACTAGTGCCGACATTGTGCATGCTCTGTTGCCTGTGTCTATGTGCCTGTGGTTCCGTCAGTGTGATCATGTGATGTATCTGACCCCAGGAATGTGTCAATAAAGTTTCCCCTTCCTGGGACAATGAATTCACGGTGTTCTTATTTCAATTTCCATGAGTGTATATAAACGATTTGGGAGACAATCTGAGCAGCCGTCTTCGGTTGTTTGGAGATGACGCTGTCGTTTATCGGCTAATAAAGTGATCAGAAGATCAAAAGGAACTAGAAACTGCAAAACGATTTAGAAGAAAGATCGGAATGGTGCGAAAAGTGGCAGTTGATCCTAAGTAACGAAAAGTGTGAGGTCATCCACATGAGTGCTTAAAGGAACTCTTTAAACTTCGGTTACAGGATTAATCAGTCTAATCTAAAAGCCGTAAATTCAACTAAATACCTAGGTATTACAATTACGAACAACTTAAATTGGAAGGAATACACAGAAAATGTTGTGGGGCAGGCTAACCAAAGACTGCGTTTTATTGGCAGCACACTTAGAAAATGTAACAGACCTACTAAGGAGATTGCCTACACTATGTTTGTCCGTCCTCTTTTAGAATACTGCTGCGCGGTGTCGTATCCTTACCAGACAGGACTGACGGAGTACATCGAAAAAGTTCAAAGAAATGCAGCACGTTTTGGTTTACCGCGAAATACGGGAGAGAGTGTCACAGAAATGATGCAGGATTTGGGCTGGAAATCAATAAAAGAAAGGCGTTTTTCGTTGCGACGGAATCTTCTCAAGAAATTCCAATCACCAACTTTCTCCTCCGAATGCGAAAATATTTTGTTGACACCGACCTACATAGGGATAAACGATCACCTCGATAAAGTAAGAGAAATAAGAACTCGTACGGAAAGATATAGGTGTTCATACTTCCCGCGCGCTTTACGAGATTGGAATAATAGAGAATTGTGAAGGTGGTTCGATGAACCCTCTGTCAGGCACTTGAATGTGATTTGCAGAGTAACCATGTAGATGTAGACTCTTATTAAAGTTTAAAAACACCCGAAGCGACGGAGATGATTATGAGACAATTAGTGGAAATAAATTGATGGGGATCACTGCTGTCAGCTACAGCGGAACATTACGCGAAATCAACGGCGAAGACAGAAAATGTGTAGCAGATCGGGATTCCAACCCGAGACCTCGTGCTTCCTAGGCAGGTGTGTTAACCAGTGCGCCATCCGGGACACCGCGTTACCTCAACTGCACGTACTGTCTCGGCAAGCCTCACGGCCAATCCATATTCCCACCGAGCGCCACATATGCGCAGTCCCTATTCATTTTACTCCCGTTCGCCACTCAGAGATTCCTAAATGCCTAGTAAGCAGATCCCGGTTTCGAATCCCGGTCAGGTAGACATTTTCGCTCGTCGTCGCTGATTCCGCGTAACGTCCCGCTGCAGCTGACAGCAATGATCCCATTCGAGTTAGGTATAATGTTTCAGAGCTGAGGATTCTGCACGCTGTCTGTTCTGTCTGACATATCTTAAAGAGCTCATACCACGCATTCACATAACTAATTTAAGACAGATGAGATCGTAAATATTGGGAAATACCTCAAAACTGGGTAACAAATGGCTGAACACATTACGTCACCATGTGATGCACCTCGTCGTACATTCAGTGGTTGATCCTGTCGGTCTGTCGCAGGTGATCATCCCTACCGAAGTCAAATACTTCCGTCGGTGTGACTCTGGGCCCACGTTCGCGGCTTTAGAAACTGTGGCACAGGGTTCGAGTCTTGCGAGTAGCAGGCAGTATTTTTATCATTCCGTTACGTGTTTAAATTGAGGTAAGATTTATTATTTTATTTGCTGGCCTCGCGATCTCCGCTGACTGCTTGCAAAGTACAGTACAACAAAATCCAATCTTACTGCGCCACAATTAAATGAATATAAGCTTCCGAATTGCGTCGTTACCACTAAATGACCTACGTTTTCTTTGATAATTATGTCTGTAAGCAAAAATGAAGAGACGCAAAGGAAAGAAACAGAAAATAAGAACAGTTTTTATGTTGTTAAAGCGAGGACAATAATATTGTAACTTCTACTTTCCAACAGATCATTTTTACAAAAGGTGTTCGAAATTTGCACCATTTGCTCGAATGCAAGAATTATATCGCTCAATTATCCCTTCACACCCAAGCCCAACCACTCCATGTAGGGTGATTTACATCATTCGGTGTCGTCGCACCCTCATTTCTCAACCATTTCTGGGAGTATATGCCGACATTTGATACCTCGTGAGTCTTATATTAAATTACTTGTCTCAGCGTCATCTATGTGGTTTCGAGGCTTTTTTCAACGTTAACAAGAATCACCCGTACATTACTAAATAGCTGAAACGGGCAGCCAGTCAGTCAACCGGTACCAGCTGCAGGTTGTTTACCTAAGGCTTCGAGGGCCAACAAAAATTTCATTTTCACTAAATGTTATCGTAATCCACTCGTTGATAGGTATAATCGTACATTAAAGGTTTATCACAATGCGCCAGGTGTTTAAGTTAGGAACAGTATAGGTATCTTGAGTCTGCGTAGGCCACGGCGGGCAAATTACCCCGACTACGAACACTATTTGCAACAAATTTTACAGACAGTTCCCACATATAACATTGATTGCGCCTGTACCCTTACATTATTGTAAGACGCATAGTTTAAGAGATATGACGTTACAAACATTTAGATGCGTGAAAAACATATTAACTGGTTTGTAAAATTAATTAAGTGTGCGCTTTTTATCAAGTACGCATTACTGTAATTGTGCTAATGCACAGCACGTTTATATGGATTACGTTCAAACAGACTATTACGACAGTTACAGGATGTTTCAAAAATGACCGGTATATTTGAAACGGCAATAAAAACTAAACGAGCAGCGATAGAAATACACCGTTTGTTGCAATATGCTTGGGACAACAGTACATTTTCAGGCAGACAAACTTTCGAAATTACTGTAGTTACAATATTCAACAACAGATGGTGCTGCGGTCTGGGAAACTCTATAGTACGATATTTTCCACATATCCACCATGCGTAAGAATAATATGGCGTAGTCTCTGAATGAAATTACCCGAAACCTTTGACAACGTGTCTGGCGGAATGGCTTCACATGCATATGAGATGTACTGCTTCAGCTGTTCAATTGTTTCTGGATTCTGGCGGTACACCTGGTCTTTCAAGTGTCCCCACAGAAAGAAGTCACAGGGGTTCATGTCTGGCGAATAGGGAGGCCAATCCACGCCGCCTCCTGTATGTTTCGGATAGCCCAAAGCAATCACACGATCATCGAAATATTCATTCAGGAAATTAAAGACGTCGGCCGTGCGATGTGGCCGGGCACCATCTTGCATAAACCACGAGGTGTTCGCATTGTCGTCTAAGGCAGTTTGTACCGCCACAAATTCACGAAGAATGTCCAGATAGCGTGATGCAGTAATCGTTTCGGATCTGAAAAATGGGCCAATGATTCCTTTGGAAGAAATGGCGGCCCAGACCAGTACTTTTTGAGGATGCAGGGACGATGGGACTGCAACATGGGGCTTTTCGGTTCCCCATATGCGCCAGTTCTGTTTATTGACGAAGCCGTCCAGGTAAAAATAAGCTTCGTCAGTAAACCAAATGCTGCCCACATGCATATCGCCGTCATCAATCCTGTGCACTATATCGTTAGCGAATGTCTCTCGTGCAGCAATGGTAGCGGCGCTGAGGGGTTGCCGCGTTTGAATTTTGTATGGATAGAGGTGTAAACTCTGGCGCATGAGACGATACGTGGACGTTGGCGTCATTTGGACCGCAGCTGCAACACGGCGAACGGAAACCCGAGGCCGCTGTTGGATCACCTGCTGCACTAGCTGCGCGTTGCCCTCTGTGGTTGCCGTACGTGGTCGCCCTACCTTTCCAGCACGTTCATCCGTCACGTTCCCACTCCGTTGAAATTTTTCAAACAGATCCTTTATTGTATCGCTTTTCGGTCCTTTGGTTACATTAAACCTCCGTTGAAAACTTCGTCTTGTTGCAACAACACTGTGTTCTAGGCGGTGGAATTCCAACACCAGAAAAATCCTCTGTGCTAAGGAATAAACCATGTTATCTGCAGCACACTTGCACGTTGTGAACAGCACACGCTTACAGCAGAAAGACGACGTACAGAATGGCGCACCCACAGACTGCGTTGTCTTCTATATCTTTCACATCACTTGCAGCGCCATCTGTTGTTGAAAATTGTAACTACTGTAATTTCGAAAGTTTGTCCGCCTGAAAATGTACTGTTGTCCCAAGCATATTGCAGCAAACGGTGTATTTCTATCGCTGCTTGTTTAGTTTTTATTGCAGTTTCAAATATACCGGTCATTTTTGAAACACCCTGTATGTATGTTCTACATTTGATTGTGTCGCATTGGACGAAAATGCATTTTTCATCCATTGAAGTATAGTGTTTTCCTCCTGTGAAGATGGTTTCCATAACTGAAACTACTGAAACTGGTAGACAATAAATGCACAGTTGTACAGCTGAAGGCACAAATACCCTTTTTCCAAAAGAAAATAAGAAGAAAGATTTATTAGCCGCCTGCGACAGCAATCTCTTAAAACTCTATAGATCACTTGGTTCTAAATTAATGTGTTCGGACTGCGCAGGTTCCCACAGCTCAAGCTATAATTTCAGCTGAGTATTTCTTGTGTCTGTTTTGTTTAACAAATTCTATTACTGTTTTTGTATCGCTGCACTTTTATGTTCTTCATCTGTGCAGATATTTCAAACGGTTCAAATGGTTCTATGCACTGTGGGACTTAACATCTGAGGTCATCAGTCCCCTAGAACTAAGAACTACTTAAACCTAACTAACCTAAGGACATCACACACATCCATGCCCGAGGCAGGATTCGAACCTGCGACCGTAGCAGCAGCGCGGTGCCGGACTGAAGCGCCTAGAACCGCTCGGCCACAGGGGCCGGCTGCAGAAATTTCTATTACGGTAGTTGTTGAGGACGGTGTAGCGAAAAACATTACATCAGTATTTTTGTCATTTGCAGAGTAATAATTACTGCTATTACACTGAAGAGCCACAGAAACTGGTACACCTGCCTAATATCGTATAGGACCTCGCGAGCACGTAAAAGTGTCGCAACACGACGTGGCGTGGACTCGAAGCATGTCTGAAGTAGTGTTGGAGGGAACTGACGCCACGAATCCTGCAGGGCTGTTCATAAACCCATAAGAGTACAGGTAGGGGTGGAGGGGGGGGGGGGGTTGAGATCTCTTCTGAACAGCACGTTGCAAGGCTCCTCCCAGATATGCTCAATAATGTTCGTGTCTGGGAAGCATGGTGGCCAGTGGAAGTGTTTAAACTCGGAATAATGTTCCTGAAGCCACTCTGTAGCAATTCTGGACGTTTGGGGTGTCGCATTGTCCTACTGAAATTCCCCAAGTCCGTCGGATTGGACAATGTACACGAATGGATGCAGGATGCTTACGTAAATGCCACCTGTCAGAGTCGTATCTAGGCGTATCAGGGGTCCCATATCACTCCAACTGCACACGCCCACACCATTACAGAGCTTCCAGAGCATTACGGAGTGCGTGTAAAAGGTAAGGATTTTATCCTAATATTGGCTCTTTCCAGTTTGACTGGTTCTTCAATTTGAAGCTTTTATTTCAGTTTTCGCCACCGTTGGGTTAATTCTTCTAAGACGCGGTTGAAATGGAATGGAGAGAGCCTACACCTCATCTCACTCCCGTATTAATCTGAAAATGTTCCCAAGTTTCTTCAATGAATTTTACTTTAGGTTTTACACAATTTAGTTTTTTGCTAATATGCTCAGCGGTTTTGAGGCCCTGGCCTTGTTACTTCAGAATTTAAAAGAGAGACTTACTGTCTACTAAATCATAAGAATTTTTTATAATTTATGGGGTACAAACTGCGTTCTTATTATACATCTTTTGACACCTAGTAATTAATTTCAGAATTAAAATATTCTCTGGAAAGACCTGTTTGGCTTGAATTGCACCAGTTTTGCATTCAAGTATTTGTGCCTGGCCCAGAAGACATTGTGATGGAATTTTCTATGGGGCGGGAAGAAGGGAACTCCCTCTACAATTATTAACATACATTCTGCTTCCCTTTTGTGCGGTGGTTGTATCAATACAGTTTTCGAGTCATATGAAATTTTCTCAATTTTCCAAGTGTTTTCCGTTATCAGTGTAATTTCTTTCGAACTTTTTAGGCCAGCTGTCTTAGAGATTTTATTGAATGTTTCTTTCAAGTCGTTTTGCTACAGAGCTATTAAGCTAGAGAGCAGGCGAAAGTTCTTTCAGAGGAGGAACTGGCGAAATTCCTTGGCCGGAAGTTTATTTTAAAGACATGTCTTTTAAAAGCTTTCGACGTTACGTAGACTCACTTCGTAAGCCGCTTGGCTGGGCTCAACTTTTAAACTTAAGACAACGACCCCGGCTGCTCTTTTCCTGTTTGAAATTTTTACTATGCGAGCCGTGTTTTACCACTTTCGAACGTGTATTTCATAAATATGGAGACGCTCGAGAATCCAAAAAGATGGCGTCCCCATTATCATCAGCACCGATCCTTTCTTTCTCTATGCCTATCTCAATGAACGATATACGTTATATACGTTTCAGCTTTTTTTATGGATACATAGTTTTAAATAGAAGGACGCCGACTAACTAGCACATTAGAAGAATTATATTTAATGTAAATAAGTTACATAAAATGCAACCAGTCACTTTTTTTGAGTAATTATGTTTTATTCCATGAACCGGTTTTCGAAACTATTCAGGTTCACCTTCAGATGGTTTCTGGAGGTTATATCATTATTTCTAGCTTAATGCTGGGTTCTGGCTTGCGACAGAATGCGCGGCTCTTACATTCCAGTCAGTAATTTAACATAACTTTCGAAAAATTATTAGAATGGTTTCTTTTTCTGTTAAAATATTCTTACTTCGTTCACTATTAAATCCAGTAGTCAACGTGAAACACCACTGATTTGTAAGTAATATTTGTAACTGAACAGAAAAAAAGACATTTCTAGGAGCTATAACACTCTACACGTATTTCTGTTATATCTTCCAGATCAAAAAGGTCTGTTCCTCAACATTCAAAGGTACACAATGGAAGCCTTCTAACTGATGATGTGCTTTTTAGGATAATACGATACACATATGACTTACAATGTGAAACAAAATATTGTGGGAATGGAGACTACTGAAGTATATATTATGCAGATATGAATTTCAATGCGAAAAGGAGATTCTGAGGACAAAACCGTCTCAGCGCCACTTGGGCAGAGGAGCGACAGTAAAAAATGGTTCCAATGGCTCTGAGCACTATGGGACTTAACTTCTGAGATCATCAGTCACCTAGATCTTAGAACTACTTAAACCTAACCAACCTAAGGACATCACACACACCCACGCCCGAGGTAGGATTCGAACCTGCGACCGAAGCGGTCGCGCGGTTCCAGACTGTAGCGCCTAGAACCGCTCGGCCACCCCGGCCGGCGGAGCGATAGTAGTGGGGATATTTAAAAATAAGTGATCCTCTGAAATCCAGAGCGATTACAAATAAACTTAGTGCACAGTCGACTTACCATATGAAGAATATCTAATCTGGAACACCTTCGCCAAATTCGACAAAACTTGATACACATAAGATTATTAACTGGAAAAAGTGCCGTTGATGTAATATACTGGTAGTAGGGTTTGCTGTCGGAGTGACGGACACATAAGGTTCTCACACTTCTATTTGAATCGTATGATCGAATTACAATGGAACTGTTTCTTGATGAAAATACTTGACATTAACATCAAAAAATCAAAACACAATAAAAAAATAAGTTTTCCTCAGTGTATCACTTAATGTAACATTCAAGCTCGAAAATTGTGATTTATTTAAAAATGACAACAGGTTTCGGCCATGATCTGGCCATCTTCACGTAAATGGCACCTATGGTTGAAGTCGGCAGTGCGTAGAACACTTGTGTCAGGCCACGGTCATTTACTGACGGAGGTATCATGCAACTTTTCTTCTCACCGCCAACTTCAGGATGCCCAGCATAAAGAGCGAAACGGGACATCATTTTTAAGCAAATGAATACTTTTGATCTTTACGGTTGCACTGAGCGGCAGTTTATAATAGATCGCTGTTTTGTCTCCAGGTAAGTTACCTACATTAATTTTCCAATATCATTGTTTTTAAGGAAGCGTTTTAAATGACAATTGACTGTTCGAAACGCCGGACACCTTGTATGAGAACAAAACATCCGAAATGCGAGCACAAAAAATTAAATTCAATGTAACAATAATATATTCGTTATTGCATGCCTTCAAAATAAAAATTCATTGACCTCTATAAAGCCTTGCACTCTTTGAAAGCTGGTAGACTGAGGGGACTGTAAGGAAAATTTGTAATGCCACTTCATGAAACTTAGTAAAAAGATATTCCTGTAGTTTTTTGTTCGTGCTCAACTGAAGACGTAAAATAAAATTTTCCGCCAAGTCATATTTATTTTTGAAATTCTGCTTTGGTTTGGGACTAAAAACAGTTGCCTAAATATTTAAGGTGTTTATCTCATCACTAATGAGATCAGTGAAAGTGATTTTAAATCTGCTCCAGAAAGGTACCATTGTAGTTTTGCCCTGTTTTACATGCAGCAACACGTCCACCAGATGGGCTCTGGGACAGGAAAGTGACCTGCTGATTTTCTGATGCTGTATTTTCAAGTTAACAGTAAGTTTCATTAACAGCGTAACGCTAACTTATTCTTGACGGAAGCAGATTTCAGTTAGCATTATAATAGTTATGTTAAACCAACCAGAACAGGGTCTCTCACCACTGAAAACGAGAAAAGGGATGAGGTACGAGAAACAACAAGCAAAATTGTTCGTAACGTGTGGGCGCTCATGGCAAGAGTACGACGGCAGTGGAGAAATATGAAACGAATACAGACATGGGCAGCAAGCAGCAATTGGATCAACACAGGCGTAAAATACTACAGTTTCTCATTTATATCGGACGATGGTGTTTGGGTCGAAAATAGTGAGCCATTACAGCGTAGAGGCGGCCTAACAACAGAGATCGGAGGAGCAGAGATTTCAACCGCAAACTGGAAAGTGTCGCGACCATTCGTACCATTGTGGACCGATGCCGAGAACATCAACGGCACACTAGACTGCAACAGCCCAGGAAGTCGGCAATCGCTGAGCATTGCCTGTAGGAACTCCACAGCATGGAGTATGACCAAACCAAAGTCCTGACACAGACTTCCAAGTGCTGGGACTGTGTCATCAAAGAAGCCATAGAGATCAGAGTAAGGGAGCCACAGCTAAATCGTGACAGCGGTTACATCCTTAGTAAGGCGTGGGAACCTGCGATCACCCGGATTAAGAAGAAAAAGGATATTTCCCAGAGTGTACCGACTTCGGGGGAGGAGGGAAGAATAACGAGAGCGGTGCCGGCAGACCCTCCTGAACGAGAAGACCTAGGACGCAGCGCCCAGGCGGCGGGAGAACGGATGCTGCACCTGGACCGCGCGCGGGGCGCGGACCGCACCGACTCATAGGAAGCGCCTGAGGGAGAAGCGGGAGGGGGATTGTCCTATATATACATGGCGCCGGCCCACCGCCTGTCAGTACATCAGCGCACCTGATGATGGCAACGTGGTCGATTGCCGAAATATTGTGTCCTATGCACACTCATACCGGGCTGTTCACCCGAGATTTATTTCGTCTTGGCAAGTGACGGACTATAACTTCAACAGCAGTGGTGACCGCAAGATAAATATTTTGTCAAACAATAACATCATTGGAGAGTGGTGACTGTTATGTGATATAAATTATTCACAGAGCAATGTAAGTTGAGTCATGTGCAGCATGTAAGTTGTACGTGTTGCTGCCCAAGGTACATGAAGAATAATGAAGACTCTCGTACTTCTGCATGTAAACATCGAGAACAAGGCTATAGTTCACTGGAAGAAGACGGCGAAAACAGTTGGTGTAGGTATTCCTTTCGCGCAATTTGCATTCTAACACGAGTTTGTAGCGCGAGCCTTATTCACGTAATTTTCAGACTGTGAATTTATGCAACTCACCTGTAAGCCAACATATAATGTGTTTCACCGGCCGGGGTGGCCGAGCGGTTCTAGGCGCTACAGACTGGAACTACGCGACCGCTACGGTCGCAGGTTCGAATCCTGCCTCGGGCATGGATGTGTGTGATGGTCTTCGGTTCGTTAGGTTTAAGTAGTTCTAAGTTCCAGGGGACTGATGACCTCAGAAGTTAAGTCCCATAGTGCTCAGAGCCATTTATAATGTGTTTCGTTAAAAGCATACGATGGCTCTATACGGTGATCAGCAAGAATATTATGACCACCTACTAACAGACAGTATGTTCAGCTTTGGCACGCGTAACAGCGGCGATGCGTCGTGGCATGAACGCAATGAGGCCTTGGTAGGTCTTCGGAGGGAAACGGCACCAGATGTGCACACACAAATAACCTAATTCAACTAAATTCCGGGGATGGGGGCCATGAGCTCCGAAGCCACGTTCAGTCACTTCTCAGAAGTGGTCGATCGGGTTCCGATGAGGTGATTTGGAGGGCCAGCAGATTAACTGGAACTCGCCACTAGGCATTATCTTGTCGAAAAATGCCACAGCTGTCGCGAGTCATGACCGTCATGAACGGGCGTACGTGGTCTGCAACCAGTGTACGATACACTTGGCCGTCATGGCGCCTTGCTTGAAATCCACCGGACTGATGGATGCCCACGTGAATGTTGCCCAGAGCATAATGGAGCCGCCGCCAGCGTGTCTCCTCCCTACAGTCAGTATGTTAAGGAGCTGTTACTCCGGAAGACGACAGATTCGTGCCCTTCCATCTGCATGATGAGGAAGGCATTGGGGTTCATCAAATCATGCAACGCTCTGACATTGCGCCAACGTCTAGTGCCGATGGTCACGTTCCTGTTACAGCCGTAGTTCCCGATGATGTGTTAAAAGTGGCACGTGCATAGGTCATTGGCTGTAGAAGCCCATCGTTAATGAGTATTCGGTGCACTGTGTGTTCACACACACTTGTACTTTGCCTAGCATTAAAGTCTGATGTTAGGTCAGAAACACTTCGCCGCCTGTCCTGATTTCTTGCTGGTGTACCCAGCCAACGACGTAATGATGAGTGGCCGCCCAACAGCACGACTTGTGGACGTGGTTTTACCTAGTTTCGCCACATGCTTAACGCAGCACCGCAGCGTCCTTCGAATACCTGAAAAGTGGTCAATTTCCGAAATGATCATGCCTTGCCTCCGAGCCATCAGAATCTGCGCTCGGTGAAACTCAGTGAAATCGCGCGCCTTCCCCATTCTACACACGGACAGCACTATCACCGATAGTACGTGCAGCGTGCTTTGTTTCTGACTAGCAGTCATTCCTCGCCAGGTGACAATGCTACCGCCTGGACCGGCTTGTTACGTCTGCCACAGACGGCCCCTGCCAGGCAGACTACACTCAAGACACCCCTGTGTAGCATATAACATGCACAAGCACTTGCAGGTGCAACCAAGAGGAAAACAATTCTGCAAAATAACCGGAACTTGTTAGAGACTAATGCGAACCTTTTTCTGCAGAGGTCGCCTCACAGACAGAGGGAAAGCTGGAATACTCCACCGACCTCCGCCGGCTTTATAAGGCCAGCGCAGCAGAAGTACAGCTAGTTACTCGCCGAGCTAGGACCAGCTCCGACGGACCTCACCGACGCTCTTGATGAATAGTCGTCTACATGTTATTTGTTTTCTTTGTGTGTGTATAGTGATTGTTCGAGAAGTGTAGTTCAGTTTCAATAAACGGCATTATACTGAGTGTTCTACAATACTGAGTATTCTTCAGTGGATCCCATCCTCGTCGCCACTGAAGAATACTCAGTATTGTAGAACACTCAATATAATGTCGTTTATTGAAACTGAACTACACTTCTCGAACAATCACTATATACACACAAAGAAAACAAATAACATGTAGACGACTATTCATCAAGAGCGTCGGTGAGGTCCATCGGAGCTGGTCCTAACTCGGCGAGGAACTGGCTGTACTGCTGCTGCGCTGGCCTTATAAAGCCGGCGGAGTACCCCAACTTTCCCTGTGTCTGTGAGGCGACCTCTGCAGAAAAAGGTTCGCATTAGTCTCTAGCACGTTCTGTTGATTTTGAAGAATTGTTTTCCTCTTGGTTGCGCCTGCAAGTGCTTGTGTATGTTATATGGTACAAGGGGTTGTCTTGAGTGTAGTCTGCCTGGCAGGGGCCGTCTGTGGCAGACGTAACAGGGCTTATATCTGTAGTAGGTCGGTGGTCATGATGTTCTGGTTGACCAGTGTACGTCGTAAACAGGTTCGATGCTTTACCAATAAATTAAAACCAAACTCTTCATGGCTATAGCCGTGCTTTATAAGCACCATATATTTTTGTGTGTTTCAGTGTGGCCAACCTTCTCCCGTTGACAATCTTCATGTATTCCTCCAGTCCCATGAACGACCCAGAGATCTTCACGACTAAAGTGGACAGAGAACCTAAGAAACACTGGTTGGCTGGCAGCCCTTGTCTCTCACGTTTTTGAAGGTAAAAGTGAGGCTGGTGGCCCTAATATCAGTTTATGAGTCAATTGGCCGTGGGATAATTTCCAAGGTTTGTGAGGCCAGTGAATTTTGGCTCTAGGGGTCTTCGATAGGCAGAATTCGAAGCGTGAAAGAATAAGTGTATCACACCAAGTTACATAATTGTACGTTCTTCAGCACCGGTAGTACTAATTCGTGTTCTGCGAACCCAAGTAGCTGCTCCAAATATTACCTTTCGCTGTGCGTTAATGCCATGTTATTTCGTCGTCACAGATGGGACGCTGCAGTGTTCAGATCTCCGGAGGTTTTTCGTTTATAGTAACGCTCAGTTATTTTAGGTAACTATAAAGATCTCGCATAATGACGCTTTTGGGAAACATCTTACGTGACACTACTTATGACCAGAGAATAGAAGCGAGCTTCATAAAAGGACACATGGAACACTTTCAGAGTACAGCAAAGTTTGAGGGCGAAACAGGAAGTCAGTTCGGATCTGATACGAGAAGAGAAATGGGGAACCTCAAGGATAATATCAAGAGTAATGTGGCCCAATATTTTTTCTGGCCAGAGGCTGAATGGCTCGCTAGAGGCCTGTAGATATTCCAAAAACTGCCGCAGACGACAGTCCCATGAGATTCTAATCGCGCCACGAAACCAGGACACAAGACATGTAGCAGAACTTACACTGTTTCTGTTACCATCATCCGTGAAGTAAGTCTCTCTTTCTGCATTAAGAGCAACATTCATAAATGAAGTGTGCTTAACATACACAGAAAATATTCGGAAATCTTTAATTTGAAAGAAGCTGTAAGTATGTTTATAAACAATACGAAATATCGAGTATCTCGTAATAATAATAATAATAGTAATAACAATAATCGTGTTCTTGTTCCTTCATTACAGCTGTTCGTCTTCTGCTTACTGTCACTCGAAATTTCGTTTTCACAATTCAGACCGCTACGAATTAAACACTCGTTTTGATGTTACGTTTCGCATGATGTTGCCATTTCACGAATGTTATTAGCAACTATTACATGAGCTTGTGGTATGAGTGATCTCTCTCTCTCTCTCTCTCTCTCTCTCTCTCTCTCTCTCCCCCCCCCCCCTCTCTCTCTCTCTCTCTCTCTCTCTCTCTCTCTCTCTCTCTCTCTCTCTCTCTCTCTCTCTCTGTCTCTCTCTGGTGTGTGTGAGTGTGTGTGTGTGTGTGTGTGTGTGTGTGTGTGTGTGTGTGTGTGTGTGTGTCACAACTGGTATTTGTTTTGGTATGACTTTATATGTTCCGTGAATGATGGATTACCCGATAAATCAGATATCCAAAAGCCTCCCATATCAATTCTTCCATATAATCGATGCTCTACTATAGCTCATCATCTCTTTCATTAACTTATACGTAAGCGTCTGTGTTTGTATGTATGTATGTATGTATGTGTCTGTCTGACTATCTACCTGCTTTAATATCGCCGCATATACAAACTGATCTTTTTACTTTATATTTAATTTCCTTTTATCAGATTGTATTTCAATTGTGTACCGGTTCACTTCTTCTTTTGTCTCATCACTCCTTTTACTAAGTTTTGCAAAGGATCTGTATTGATATGTACTTGATCGTTTATCGTATGTTTTTTTCTCGGCAGTGACTTCCCGGATGTGGTTGTTTTCTTTCAATGGTTTAAAAACGTGTTCTGGAAATGTGGAACGTTTCGTTTTATACATCCACTACGTAAGGTTTTCTTTACAAAGTCTTTTAAAACTCCTTCGTGTCATAGTTATTTAAACTGCATCACAACCTTGACATTCACCTCTGTGTCTTACTGATCCCTGGAACTGGTCCGTCTTGAGTCTTGGCTCAAGCTTGTTTGGAGGGCTGCACAGGTTTATATGCTATTTGGAAGTCCTGTTTCTTTAATACATATTCCATTCTGTGTGTTAATTTATGTGTGCAAGTCATAGTGTACCATGTGCTTCTTTTCTGTGTGGTGTTATCATTGTATAAGTGTCTTGTGTGTATTTGTTGGTTTGGGATTTGTGCATGTTCAATTCCCAGAGAAATGACGTGAAAAAACAAAACCTCAAATGGCAGTGAGCAGACGAAGAATAGCTGTATCAAAGGAACAATGACACATGTAGGTCACTCCCCACGAAATCTGTAAGTATAACTTTAAATGATTACTACATCATGGAAAAGCAGAAAGTATCAGAACTGTTTATAACCTATACATGCAACGCAGTAAATGTAAGCTAAACAGTATGAACGATATAAATACATATTCCAGGTCAATGAAGACGCCTTGCAAACAATAAAGACTAAAGGCATAGGGCAAACAACTGTTTTTTTTTTCAGTTGTGATTAGATGGTCCCAAGCAGTAATTATAAACACATCGTAATATCATACGAAACTGAGGACGACAGGACCACGAAAGCTCAAAATTTATCGACACTGCTTATAATAACACGATTCTCACTGTGAAGAAGTTTTCCTGTACCTTTTGTGTGCGAAGTCTGCGGTCCCATGGTGTGTAGTAGAGGGATAAGAATAACTTTCGAGGTATGCGGGTAGGCAGTCAACAGAGGCGGCCACGCCGTAGGAGCAGTGGGATGGAATCGTCCAATGCTCACAATGGGAATGCGTTTCTGCGTCAGAGACACGTTATTTTTCTCTAGCTGTGCATAAAAATAGACGTCCGACTACAACATAATAATCATACATGGAATTTGATTTACTCTCCTTCAAGGTACTTCTGTGGCTAGCAGAGCACTTGCCCGAAAGTCGAATCCATGGCTCGAAGCGTTTCTGGAAGGCTTCAAAAATTAGAAGGGCGTTCAGCTGCTCTGTCGTGGCTCTCTCAATGCCAGGAACCGTGTCAAAATGTCTTCCTTTAAGCAAAATTTCAATTTTTGAGAAGAGACAGAAGTTGCAGGCGCTAAATGTGATAAAGCGGATGTGGACAAACAGTAACACTTTTTCCGGTCAAAAACTCGCGAATGAAAATCGAGGTGAGGCACAACGCTTTCTCATGGGTAACAAGTCCATTTTTTGGTCTCTTTCTTCGTATATCGTTTCGAAAACGGACGGTTCCCTGGTTAAATTCGGCGTCTACAGCTACTATTCACCTTGGAACTAACTCTGATCGCACTATGTACTCAGTATCGAAAGAAACAATGAGCAGACTTTCATATTGGATTTTGACTGACGTGCCATTCTAGGGTGAGGAGATTCACTGATTTTCCATTAGGAACTCTGAAGTTTCATATCTGGGTCATACCCATAGACCAGATTTTCGTCTTCAGGTATAATTTCGGACATGAAATCAGGATCTGAATGTAGACGATCCTTCGACTCCATGTAAACTGACACACGCTTTTCCTTCTGTTCAACACTCAAAAGTCTGGGAACACGTATGAAATGCTAAGTTCTTCAGCAAGCTCTGGAATAGTTATCACATGTTCGAACGAACAATGTTTCTTTCTGTTGTTGAGGTTAATGGACATCTCGAACTTCGCTCATCTTCTGCCAACTCACTTCCGCTTTTAAATCTCTCGTACCAAGATTAAACATTCTTCAGAATACAGTATTACCGCCATACAGCAATTTCAATATTTCATGAGCTTCTGCGGCACTTTTTGCACCTTGAAACAGAACCTTATGTTCACGCGTCGTTTAAATCCGTGATGTGCGTCAGACACGGTGGACACAACCTCACTCTAGCGTCTGTGAACGCTGACTGACGAATCAGAACGCGTTTCAACTTGACGCCGCCTGTCTCAGTGGATCAGACTATCATACAAAGTATATCAGTTGGTTGAAGCGCCAACATTTGCTGCTAAAAAAGTTAATTCACCATAGATTTTGATCACACATCGTCCATAAAACCAATTTATGTGAAACGTGTCCGAATATTGGGGACATGCTTAAAATTTCATTAGTTTTTAAACATAATGACGAACCATAGAGCTTCGTATCTCGTGAGAACAACATGGGCAGCGGTCACATGTGCTTACTCAGTTTTGAAATCTATAATTCTGTGAATGCACGAAACAACGTGTTGCTTTTGCACTAGCAAGACTTCTCACGTAAGAGAGCACAGAGGAAACATTTTGTGAGTAAAATCTGGCCATGTGAGTTAACACAAACTCTGTCAGGGTAGGAGCAGCTCCGACTTATTAATTCGGCAAGCCCGTTCCGTTTGTCACTAGTCCACTCGAAAATTAAATGCCCTTGTCCCTGCAACAACAATGAAACAGCAATAGCACAGTGCGTCAGAGCAAGGTACGATACGGCCGTGGGTAAACATCGTTTCCACAGAACAGGCAATATTAATCCGGTACATATAAGCCGCGTTTCCAGAAACTATCGCCTCTATAGCGGCATTGTGCGTCTCCTGTATTTATGCTTCCCGCTGCTTTCGACGCACGCATTCACCGTGCCACTGCACACGCTATTACGAGAATACGTATGTGTGGCTCTGCTCCAACCAATAAAGATTTCACATTTACGGTTACGCTTCGACGCACCCACAAAGGACTAGTAAATGCAGCAGTCATTGCCTACACTGCTGAACTATTTTCCGGAAATTAATTAAATTAGTGACAATAGCGGGGGAAATGCTGTATGTGTTACCAAAAATAAAGTGTCGGTAGCCAGAATTTCTATCAACCTTACACATTAAGGATGGTTAGATTTGAAAAGAACAGTCTCTGTGTAGTGGAAATGAAAATTATATTCCCTTAAGAGCGTCATGACATCTTTGCACTCCGGTTCGAAGAAAAAGCTAGTTTTTTACGCATCTCATTATTTATAACGTCACATCTCCCCAACTATGTATCGTACCATGATATAATTTTGCAAACACATTTAGTGGGGCCTCATGTTGAAGTATTGCTGCAGGAACAGCGAAAATTGCATATCGCTTTGCAACATTATGCCTAGATATTTAAATGATGAGTCAAGTAGCATACCGCTAATGCTGTATTCGAACGCCATAGTACTGTTTTTCGTAGTCATCCACATTAACCTTTATTTTGCTACATTTAGAACACGCTACTATTCATCACACTAAAATGAAATTCTGTCATCAGGTACCGTCCTACAGTTATCGACCACGACACCCTATCGTATACCATGCCATCATCAGCAAACACCTGTAAATTGTTGCTAACCCTTTCCATCAGATTATTTACATAGATCTGTACTAGCAATAGAACAGCAGAACCGTAGTGTCGATTTATCTGTTTGAACACGCCACAAGAGTTAGTAGACGAATTTTCACGGAGTTTTCGCAGATAACTTGAGCGTAATTTGGGGTAACATAGAGGCCTTATTTTATCAAAACGATACATCCAAAAAGATATCTTAATTTAAAGTTTTATCCATACTAATAGGACAAAAGCGAAAGTGACTGTCTGTTACGATTCCACATCGAAGCCGTTAAACAGATTTCAGCGACATTTGATATGGAGATAGCTTGAACCCTGGGGAAGAACACAGGCTACTCTAGCAAGTAAAAAACATATCTACCGCCAAGAGGGCGAAGTAGGGATTGGAACATCTTTTCTCTTTTTATCAGTCAATATAAAACATGCTAAAAATTATTAAATTTGTAGCATAATTGTAACTACTTCAGTTGCAGGATGCAGAGATACGAACTACTGCCCATGAGCCACAATTTGTGGGACAGTTTGGGAGTGGGAGGAGAAAGGAAGAGTGGACCACTCATCACGAGTTATACTTGTATTGTATTGTACGTTAACCGTGGCGTCGATATGACGGAGAGGGCCGGCCGCGGTGGTCTCGCGGTTCTAGGCGCGCAGTCCGGAACCGCGCGACTGCTACGGTCGCAGGTTCGAATCCTGCCTCGGGCATGGATGTGTGTGATGTCCTTAGGTTAGTTAGGTTTAAGTAGTTCTAAGTTCTAGGGGACTGATGACCACAGCTGTTAAGTCCCATAGTGCTCAGAGCCATTTTTTTGACGGAGAGGCTCCGTCCCCGCCGCAGCCGCAGTGGTCCACAACCCCACAACGACTGCCGCAGTCCACTTCACCCCTCCGCCGCCCCACACCGAATCCTGGGTTATTGTGCGCCCCCCCCCTTCCCCCCCGGGAATGTCTCACCCCAGACGAGTGTAACCCCTATGTTTGCGTGGTAGAGTAATGGTGGTGTACACGAACGTGGAGAACTAGTCAGCGCAACAATCGCCGACGTAGTGTAGCTGAGGCGGACTAAGGGGAACCAGCCCACATTCGCCGTGGCAGATGGAAAACCGCCTAAAAACCATCCACAGACTGGCCGGCTCACCGGACCACGACACAAGTCCGCCGGGCGGATTCGTGCCGGGGACCGGCGCTCCTTCCCACCCAGAAAGCCGGTTAACCGGCCGGGCACGAGTTACGCTTACCCGAACATAGAGATAAGTGAGGGTAGATTCCGTGCAGGACACGGCGGCTGATGCGCAGTGATCAATTTTATCCCAAAGTGCAGGGCGAGTTCATTCGTTTGTTCAGAAGGGGAGGGCGCCGCCTTTCGGGCGGTCGGCGATGACAGATTCGAGGCGCACGCCCTGGAATCTTTCCAAACGGTTTTACTGAAAATGTTCAGTAAAAAAATTGCTTTTCTTATAGCTTTATATGTTAGGGTCATACGATCTGGCCATCATTTGGTTAATGGTCAAAGTTACTGTGATATTTCGATCGAAGTAAGACACTGCGAGAAATTCGAAAAAGTTTGCGATGAAAAATGCCGTCGCTACGATTTTGCATTTGGTTCATATTACATAATACGTTCCTGTATATGAAATTTCGGTAACATACCGACACCGAGAGAGGTGGTCCAGTGGTTAGCATTCTGGACCCGCATTCAGGAGGACGACGACCCAGACTCACGTCCAGCCATCCTAGTTTAGGTTTCCCGTGATTCCCCTAAATCGCTTGAGGAAAATTCCGGGATGGTTTCTTCGAAAGGGCATGGCCGACCTCCTTTCCTATCCTTACTTAATCTGATAGGACCAATGAACCGCTGTTTGGTCAAGCCCTCCCCCCCCCCCGGCCGCCCCCACCCCAAAAAAATCAAGCAACCGGCCAACTGTACTGGATTTTTTTCTTTTTTTTGCCGTTGGTTGAGGTCACCAATCTTGGAAAAATGGATCTGACCTAGAACACTCCTTTGTGATCGCGCTGGACCAGCAATAAAGCCAGAGTGAAAACCCACAACAATCATCATATTTCATCGAGGGTTTGAGATATCGAAACTAGGATTTGGCAAATGATAGCACGCAATGAGGAGAGTATTTTTCTGTATGGCTATTATCCGAAACTTCATTATCTACCGTGTTATTTCGCTAACTACAGACTTTTTCCAGGAAAGAATGTAATTTTTAAGGGTCATCATCGCTGGTGGAAAGAGGTGTGCTATGGGTTTTCGAACAACATAAGTGAAGACATGAAATAATTATTTCGTACCAAGGATGTGCTTTTTCATAACATTCTGAACTTACTTTTCCTCAGTTCCTCACTTAATAAACTTAATAAATTTTAGCCGGAGCTTAAGTCTTGATGGTGACTTAGTACATATGTACCGCATTTTTAAAATGTGACTACGCCTATTCGGGCTGTTTCAGTTTTATTCTTAGACCATGCTCTCGTAGACATATTATAGAAGCAGGTGTATCCTCTGAAGAAGGCTCAACTACTTGGGCTGCAACCAAGGTAAAAGTTGCTTTCATTACCGCAATCGAGGCTGATATTTTCTTATATAAACTTAGTAAACCATTGTTTCTGAATACTCCCGCAATTGCGTCTGCACAAAATGAGGGTGAGGTGAAATTGTGGAAACTTTTTTTAATATGGCAACAAGCTAAGTACGTAGGTTTTACTCAACCCTCGTGACACTTCTCTGAAAGATACAAATGGTTAACAAGTCAGGCGAAAATTAGTTGTTGCATTTTCGGCAGAATTCTTTATACACTACTGGCCATTAAACTTGCTACGCCACGAACATGACGTGCTATAGACGCGAAATTTAACCGACAGGAAGAAGATGCTGTGATATGCAAATGATTAGCTTTTCAGAGCATTCACACAAGGCTGCCGCCGGTGGCGACATCTACAACGTGCTGACATGAGGAATGTTTACAACCGATTTCTCATAAACGAACAGCAGTAGACCGGAGTTGCCTGGTGAAACGTTGTTGTGATTCCTCGTGTAGGGAGGAGAAATGCGTACCATAACGTTTCCGACTGTGCTAAAGGTCGGATTCTAGCCTATCGCGATTGCGGTTTATCGCATCGCGACGTTGCTGCTAGCGTTGGCCGAGATCCAATGACTGTTAGCAGAATATGGAATAGGTGGGTTCAGGAGGGTAATACGGAACGCCGTGCTGGATCCCAACGGCCTCGTATCACCAGCAGTCGAGATTACAGGCATCTTACCCGCATGGCTGTACCGGATCGTGCAGCCACGTCTCGATCCCTGAGTCAACAGATGCAAGACAACAACCATCTGCACGAACAATTCGACAGATTTTGCAACAGCATGGACTATCAGCTCGGAGACCATGGCTGCGGTTACCCTTGACGCTGCATCACAGACAGGAGCGCCTGCGATAGTGTACTCAACGGCGAAACTGGGTGCACGAATGGCAAAACGTCATTTTTTCGGATGAATCCAGGTTCTGTTTACAGCATCACGATGGTCGCATCCGTGTTTGGCGACATCGCGGAGAACGCACATTGGAAGCGTGTATTCGTCACCGCCATACTGCCGTATCACCCGGCGTGATGGTATGGGTTGCCATTGGTTACACGTCTCGGTCACCTCTTGTTCGCATTGACGGCACTTTGAACAGTGTACGTTACATTTCAGGTGTTTTACGACCCGTGGCTATACCCTTCATTCGATCCCTGGTAAACCCTACATTTCAGCAGGATAATGCACGACCGCATGGTGCAGGTCACGTACGGGCCTTCCTGCCGCCCTGGCCAGCACATTCTCCAGATCTCTCACCAATTGAAAACGTCTGGCCACTGGTGGCCGAGCAACTAGCTCGTCACAATACGTCAGTCGCTACTCTTGATGAACTGTGGTATCGTGTTGAAGCTGCATGGGCAGTTGTACTTGTACACGCCATCGAAGCTCTGTTTGACTCAATGCCCATGCGTATCAGGGCCGTTATTACGGCCAGAGGTGGTTGTTCTGGGTACTGATTTCTCAGGATCTATGCGTGAAAATGTAACACATGTCAGTTGTAGTATAATATATTTGTCCAATGAATACCCGTTTATCATCTGCATTTCTTCTTGGTGTAGCAATTTTAATGGCCAGTAGTGTAAATGATCTACAGCTGTCTAAAGCGACCAGTGCGGTGCTTTATTGCGCAGGGTAAACTTTCGTTCGGTGAGCTTATCTTTCAAGAGTAATAAAAAGGAAATAATATTAGGAGATCCATTTATGTAGTTATGTTTTTTTAGGTGAAAGAGCCGACTTTAAAGTATGTAAATTTATTCCTGATGAACTGTGTAAAGAAAGCAGAGACAGAGAATGAGAGATTCATGAACTGTGTACAACCGTCGAGGACTGCTCTTCGTATTGATCACTAATGGTGAAGAGGACGTACAGCGAGTGCTGCCTTAGCCACGTAATATCAGGACAGAGCCCCAGCATTCCCTTCTGACGTCGCGTCGGTATAGACGGCAATCACGCCGTAATAACCAGAGCGCGGAGCTGCTGCAACACCTAGGGGCCACGCCACGGGCGGTATCGGCGTATGGTAATTGCACCCGGCGACGCAGGGACACGAACACGGAGCTCGACGTGCTAGCGGATCTGACGCGCGTAGACACACACACACACACACACACACACACACACACACACACACACACACACACACACACACACACACACACACAGACGTATGTGCCACATGCCTAACGCACGTACGTACGCACACATAATGTAATATATCCGCACTCATATTACCGGGTGTTCCAAAATTATTCACCACTTTCTCAAGACTATCTTCTACATGGACCATACTAAAATTGAAGATCGTTCGATTCTCCTGATGCTCTTCCATATTGAAAATAATCAAGCAAAACGTATTTCACATAGCGCCACAGAAACTGGTACACACAAGAGTATGGCGCACTTGTTAGATCGGTTACTGCTGCTACAATGACAGGTTATCAAGATGTGAGCGAGCTTGAACGTGGTGTTACAGTCGGTGCACGAGCGATGGGACACAGTATCTCTGAGGTAGTGATGAAGTGGGGATTTTCCCGTACGACCATTTCACGAGTGTACTGTGAATATCAGCAGTCCTGTAAAACATCAAATCTCCGACATCGCTGGGGCCGGAAAAAGATCCTGCAAGAATGGGACCAATGACGACGGAAGAGAATCGTCCAACGTGACAGAAGTGCAATCCTTCCGCAAATTGCTGCAGATTTCAATGCTGGGCCATCAACATGTGTCAGCGTGGAGACCATTCAACGAAACATCATCAATATGGCCTTCCACAGCCGAAGGCCCAATCTTGTACCGTTGATGACAGCACGACACAAAGCTTTACACCTAGCCTGGGCCCGTCAACACCGACGTTGAACTCCTGATGACTGGAAACATATTGTCTAGCCAGACGAATCTCATTTCAGATTGTATGGAGCGGATGGTGGTGACAATTTCTTGAATCCACTCACCCTGCATGTCAGCAGGGGATTGTTCAAGCTGGTAGAGGCTCTGTAATGGTGTAAGGCGTGCGCAGTTGGACTGATATAGGACCCCCATTCATCTAGATACGACTCTGACAGGTGACACGCACATAAGCATCCTATCTGATCACCTGCGTCAATCCATATCCATTGTGCACTCCGACGGACTTGGGCAATTAAGAAAAGGCGAGATCCCACACGTCCAGAATTGCTACTGAGTGCCTCCAGGAACACTCTTCTGAGTTTCAACTCTTACACTGGCCACCAAACTCCCCAGGCTCTTACATTATTGGGCATATCTGGGATGCCTTGCAACGTGCTGTTCAGAAGAGATCTCCACCCCGTGTAGTCTTACGGATTTGTGGACCGTCCTGCAGGATTCATGCTGTTAGTTCCCTCCAGCCTACTTCAGACATTAGTCGAGTCCACGCCACGTCGTATTGCGGCACTTCTGCGAGCCCGCGGGGGCCTACACGATATTAGCCAGGTGTATCAGTTTCGAAAATTACCGAACTATCAGTTTAATAAGTCACAGCTGCTAAATACTAACGCGAATTCTTTACAGACGAATGGAAAAACTGGTATAAGCCGATCTCGGAGAAGATCAGTTCGGATTCCGTAGAGATGTTGGAACACGTGAGGCAATACTGACCTTACGACTTATCTTAGAAGAAAGATTAAGAAAAGGCAAACCTACGTTTCTAGCATTTGTAGACTTAGAGAAAGCTTTTGACAACGTTAACTGCAATACTCTCTTTCAAATTCTGAAGTTGACAGGGGTAAAATATAGGGAGCGAAAGGCTATTTACAATTTGTACAGAAACCAGATGGCAGTTATAAGACTCGAGGGGCATGAAAGGGAAGCAGTGGTTGGTAAGGGAGTGAGACAGGGTTGTAGCATATCCCCGATGTTATTCAATATGTATATTGAGCAAGCAGTGAAGGATACAAAAGGAAAATTCGGAGTAGGTATTAAAATCCATGGAGAAGAAATAAAAAAATAAAAACTTTGAGGTTCGCCGATGACATTGTAATTCTGTCAGAGACAGCAAAGGACTTGGAAGAACAGTTGAATGGAATGGACAGTGTCATGAAAAGAGGATATAAGATGAACATCAACAAAAGCAAAACGAGGATAATGAAATGTAGTCAAATTAAATCGGGTGATGCTGAGGGGATTAGATTAGGAAATGAGACACTTAAAGTAGTAAATGAGTTTTGCTATTTAGGGAGCAAAATAACTGATGATGGTCGAAGTAGAGAGGATATAAAATGTAGACTGGCAATGGCAAGGAAATCGTTTCTGAAGAAGAGAAATTTGTTAACATCGAGTATAGATTTAAGTGTCAGGAAGGCGTTTCTGAAAGTATTTGTATGGAGTGTAGCCATGTATGGAAGTGAAACACGGACGATAACCAGTTTGGACAAGAAGAGAATAGAAGCTTTCGAAATGCTGTGCTACAGAAGAATACTGAAGATTAGATGGGTAGATCACATAACTAATGAGGAGGTACTGAATAGAATTGGGGAGAAGAGGAGTTTGTAGCACAACTTGACTAGAAGAAGGGATCGGTTGGTAGGACATGTTCTGAGACATCAAGAGATCAGCAATTTAGTATTGGAGGGCAGCGTGGAGGGTAAAAATCGTAGAGGAAGACCAAGAGATGAATACACTTACCAGATTCAGAAGGATGTAGGTTGTAGGTCCGCAAATGACAAAAAAATATTGCTGATAATTTCGCCTAAAAGCTTATATTCAGCCAAGATTGAACCTTCCATTTATCTGGAAAGATTAATCGCCACGATATGTGAGAGTGGGGCACTAACCTAGCTCGTGAAATAGTAGCACATTAATGATATTCGACAAAGGTTAATGTTCTCTGCGCAGTGTCACAGACGAAGCGGCACGGGCTGTCCGGTGAGAAAACTCTGCTGGGTATGTCTTAGCTTAATACGTTTGAGTTTTAGTTGTTTCCTCAACTGACTGCTGATTGCAAGTGTTTCATCATCCATTAGGACGGGACACATCTCATTGGAGCATGGATGTTCGTCACTACCTAAACGACGAACTTTCTCATCGCTGAATTGGGCGTAGTGCTGAATGTTATGTGGCTGTTTACTCCACCCCCCCCCCTTCCCCCTCGCCTGGTCTAACGCCTTGTGACTTTTTCCCTTGAGAGTACATTACCCCACTACCAAGAACACTGGAACAACTCAGAGAAAGCATCTATGCTGCAGGGATGACCACTGACAGGCTGTTGCTGCATAAGGTATGGAGAGAACTTGCCTACCGCTGGACGCGTGTCGTGTGACCAGGGGGGCACTCATAAAATATTAAATGTAGATTTCAGTATGTAAAACTATTGAGTTTACTGTTCTATTCGTGCATCAGTCGTATTTGTACAAGCAATACTTTGGAAAAGATAGAACTTTGAAAACGAATGTGTCGTTTACACTGAGGTAACGAAATACATGGGATAACAATATGCACATAAGCAGATGGCGGTAGAATAGCGTACATGAAGGTGTAACAGGAGAGCGCCATGGCGGAGCTGTTATTTGTACTCAGATGATTCATATGGAAGGGTTTCAGGCGTGATTATGGATGGATGACGGGTATTGACAGACTTTGAACGCGGTATGCTGGTTGGAGTTAGACTCATTGGGCATTACATTTCGGAAATCGTTATGGAATTCCGAGATCTTCGAGAGTGTGCCGAGAATCAACAAATTTAAGGCATCACCTCTCACCACGGACCATGCAGTGGCAACGGCCTTCACTTAACGACCGGGAGCAGCGGCATTTGCGTAGAGTCGTCAGTGAACAGGTAAACTACACTGTGTTAAATACTCTTAACTGCAGAGATCAGTGTTGGACATGAACGTATTCGTTAGGACAGTGCGGCGAAATCTGTCGTTAATGGACTATGCAAGCTAACGACCGACGTGAGTGGCTTCGCTAACAACACGACATCGCCTGCAGCGCCTCTCCTAGGCCAGTGACCAAACTACCGATTTGACCCTAGATGACTGGAAAACCGTTGCCTGTTATATGAGACCCGATTTATGTTGGTAAGAGCAGATCTTAGGGTTCGAGTGTGCTTCATAGCCACGAAGCCATGGACCCAAGTTGTCAACAAGGAGTTGTGCAAGCTGGTGTCGTCTCCATAACGGTGTGGGCCCTGTTTACAAGGAATGGTCTGGGTCCTCTGATCCAACCGAAACCATTATTGACTAGAAATGGCTGCTTTCGGCTACTTGGAGACCATTTGCAGCCATTCCCAAACAACGATCAGATGTTTGTTGGTAACAATGCGCTATGTCCAGGTTCACAACTGTTCACGCTTGGTTTGAAGAACATTCTGGATAGAGTGAATGATTTCGACATCCAGATCGCCCAACGTGAATCCCATCGAACATGTATGGGACGTAATAGAGAAGTCATTCTGTCAATACTTCCGCAATTATGGAGGGCTATAGAGGCAGCGGGGCTTGGAATTTCTAAATGGTTCAAATGGCTCTGAGCACTATGGGACTTAACATCTATGGTCATCAGCCCCCTAGAACTTAGAACTAATTAAACCTAACTAACCTAAGGACACCACACAGCACCCAGCCATCACGAGGCAGAGAAAATCCCTGACCCCGCCGGGAATCGAACCCGGGAACCCGGGCGTGGGAAGCGAGAACGCTACCGCACGACCACGAGATGCGGGCTGGAATTTCTACAAGGGACCTCCAGCGACTAGTTGAATCCATGCCACGTCGATTTGCTGCACTAGGCCGAACAAAATGAATTCTGACTCGATATTAGGAGGCATCCCATGACTTTTGTGACATCAGTGAATAGTTGCCCTGTATTTTGACATCTTAGCTTTTATTTCTACTTAGTTACCGATCACATTTAAACACCTGTCGTATAGCTGCACAAAGTCTCCTCTGCTTTCTGCTTAATCTGTAGCCGCTAATTTCTTTCATTTCGTAGTCATGTCCATAGTAGATCTTGCCCAAATAACCTTTCAATTTCGAAAATATACGATAATAATTTGGGGCCAAGTCGGAGATGTTCAACAATTTTCCAATAAAAACTACCTAAACAAATCTTTCGTCAACGCAGCAGAACGTACGCGAGCGTTATCGCATTCAAACACAATGCCCCTGAACAACAGTCTTGTAAGGAACTGTCGCGGAATTTCGAGAAATACAAGCTGAGTCCACCAGTAGTGACACATCTACCCTGTTAAATTTCTTCCTCAATCCGTGGTTTTAGTTCTCCAGTTCCTACTATAGGTCAACACTGATTGTTCTTCACTGTGAATATTCGTTGGTATGCCTTCAAACAATATGAACCATTTTCAGGCAGAATTTTCATTCATTACATTTCCACAAAAACATTTTTGCTTTCAGAAACCGTATTACGCAACGAACATCTACATCTACATCCATACTCCGCAAGCCACCTGGCGGTGTGTGGCAGAGGGTACCTTGAGTACCTCTATCGGTTCTCCCTTCTATTCCAGTCTCGTATTGTTCGTGGAAAGAAGGATTGTCGGTATGCCTCTGTGTGGGCTCTAATCTCTCTGATTTTATCCTCATGGTCTCTTCGCGAGATATACGTAGGAGGGAGCAATATACTGCTTGACTCTTCGGTGAAGTTATGTTCTCGAAATTTCAACAAAAGCCCGTACCGAGCTACTGAGCGTCTCTCCTGCAGAGTCTTCCACTGGAGTTTATCTATCATCTCCGTAACGCTTTCGCGATTACTAAATGATCCTGTAACAAAGTGCGCTGCTCTCTGTTGGATCTTCTCTATATCTTCTATCAACCCTATCTGGTACGAATCCCACACTGCTGAGCAGTATTCAAGCAGTGGGCGAACAAGCGTGCTGTAACCTACTTCCTTTGTTTTCCGATTGCATTTCCTTAGGATTCTTTCAATGAATCTCAGCCTGGCATCTGCTTTACCGACGATCAACATTATATGATCATTCCATTTTAAATCACTCCTAACGCGTACTCCCAGATAATTTATGGTATTAACTGCTTCCAGTTGCTGACCTGCTATTTTGTAGCTAAATGATAAAGGATCTATCTTTCTGTGTATTCGCAGCACATTACACTTGTCTACATTGAGATTCAATTGCCATTCCCTGCACCATGCGTCAATTCGCTGCAGATCCTCCTGCATTTCAGTAGAATTTTCCATTGTTACAACCTCTCGATACACCTCAGACTCGGCGAGGTAGTATTCTTCGTCACACTTTTTTACAGTGAAAAATCGCTCCTGGTCGCTGTTCGTGTCGCACAGTCTCCAATTCATTCTATGACACGGCAGTGGGTTGAGAGGGTGTGGGAGAACGCACAGCTCGTAATATCAAAACTATCTTTACTTTTAGAATGGCGCTTCTACACAAATCAAGCCGGAAGAAACACGGGATGAATTTTTACTTACGCATCGAAACTAAAAGTTGGTGCCAGTTGTAAGATGTCAGTTCATCTTTTTGTCTTATATCCAGTACGGATCTTCCTGATGCAGCAGGCTCGTTCGCTAGAAATCACGTAGCAACATACAATGGAATTACGACTTTTTTCGTGATTACGTGAAGATCCAGAAATTTCTGTTTTCAACAGGACATATCACCACTAATATTTGAAGAAAGGGCTGCGTAACGATGGACTGGCCGCAAGGGGCGCCGTGGATCTCGCATTTTCCCCAACGAGTACGACTACTACATTTTGGTGGTTTGTTACGTGTCCAGTGCACATTCGTGTAAGAGAAATGAAAACTCTGGTCTTAAATTAATTGTAAAAATGTATCCTGAAGTTGTGTGTATATGCGTGTACATGGTACACCCCAGCAAAAAAGCTTTATACTTCTACGGGCAATTTAAAATTCGCCCCAAGTTTCTATCACCGCTTATGTTCAACATGTAGTCTTTCCAAACCTGATAAACGTTTTCGAAATACGCTGTACATAACAGAACCGCAAAGCACATGCGTGACAGCACTCAACATGTCATTTCCATGAAGAAGTACCTATTGGTATTGGTACGTAACAAAAAAAACAAGGCCCTGAGCACTGTGGGACTCAACATCTGAGGTCATCAGTCCCCTATACTTAGAACTACTTAAAAATAAGGACATTACAGCCGGAGGCAGGATTCGAACCTGGACGGTAGCAGCAGCGCGGTTCCGGACTGGAGAGCATAGAACCACTCGGCCACGCGGCCGGCCTGGTACTGTAAGGTTAACTGTATTGAGAGTTCCACTTTCTGTACTGCATACCACCTGAATGCGAAAGAATTATGATTAACGCTTCTTGCTATTCTCCCATAAGGCACACAGGAAGTACCTGTGTTCTGTGAGCATGACTCGAAAATGATCCACGATTAAATCTCATATCGATTACGAAACCTATAAATTTCCATCTCTATTTACCTACAATAATGTACTTCACTGCGTTTCGATATTTATAATAAGTCGTGCTATTGGCGCCTTTCTCTTCTATTACGCCGGCCGTTGTGGCCGAACGGTTCTAGGCGCTTCAGTCTGGAACCGCGCGACCGCTACGGTCGCAGGTTCGAATCCTGCCTCGGGCATGGATGTGTGTGATGTCCTTAGGTTTGTTAGGTTTAAGTAGTTCTAAGTTCTAGGGGACAGATGACCTCAGATATTAAGTCCCATAGTGCTCAGAGCCATTTGAACCATTTTTTTCTTCTATTACGAGAAGGAGTATCGAACACTGAAATCTGCTACAACTTTATAATGTGTGTATTTCAAATGCTGACAGTCTTGTGGAGAAGTAAAGGGTTGAACATATTTAAGCGCACAGAAAATACATGTGTTTAGGAGTTTGTCATTTTTATGTCGATTTATTACCCTGTAGCGTATCGAACGTAGTTTTTTGGTCGTTAACATACAACCCTACGAATTAGCCACACTTGGAAACAGTGCAATATTACAACGAGAAGTAGATATAACACGATGAAAGATGAATACAAATTTCTGACTCAGCAGTTAGATGAAGCACTCAGCCAATCAGTGAAGTGATGGCCGGTCGTTGTCTGCTTTGGCCGATGATCAGAAATTGATATTGTGCGAGCTGCTGTGGTCGGCGGGAAAGCTGATTGGCGGTATTGACTGACACATTGTCACAACAGAGCCCGTGGCAATGGTACGCGTCGCGTCGCTCCACTTCATACACCCGGATAATTACGAATGTCTGTCACTGCACGTTCCACGAACGACATGTTCTTACTTCAGTGTGATATGAGAGCCAACACTCGGCGAGCTAGGTGTCCCCGTGCATTGCCACTATGGATCTGGTCTCATGTCATAACAATGCGAAATGTAAAAGTTATATAGTTTTTGTACAGAAACCAGGTGGCAGTTATAAGGGTCGAGGGGCATGAAAGGGAAGCAGTGGTTGGGAAGGGAGTGAGACAGGGTTGTAGCCTGTCCCCGATGTTATGCAATCTGTATAGTGAGCAAGCAGTAAAGGAAACAAAAGAAAAATTTGGAGTAGGTATTAAAATCCAGGGAGAAGAAATAAAAAACGTTGAGGTTCACCGATGACATTGTAATTGTCAGAGACAGCAAAGGACTTGGAAGAGCAGTTGAACGGAACGGACAGTGTCTTGAAAGGAGGGTATAAGATGAACATCAACAAAAGCAAAACGAGGATAATGGAATGTAGTCGAATTAAGTCGGGTGATGTTGAGGGTATTAGATTAGGAAATGAGACACTTAAAGTAGTAAAGGAGTTTTGCTATTTGAGGAGCAAAATAACTGATGATGGTCGAAGTAGAGAGGATATAAAATGTAGACTGGCAATGGCAAGGAAGCGTTTCTGAAGAAGAGAAATTTGTTAACATCGAGTATAGATTTAAGTGTCAGGAAATCGTTTTTGAAAGTATTTGTATGGAGTGAAGCCATGTATGAAAGTGAAACATGGACGATAAATAGTTTAGACAAGGAGAGAACAGAAGCTTTCGAAATGTGGTGCTACAGAAGAATGTTGAAGATTAGATGGGTAGATCACATAACTAATAAGGAGGTATTGAATAGAATTGGAGAGAAGAGAAGTTTGTGGCACAACTTGACTAGAAGAAGGGATCGGTTGGTAGGACATGTCCTGAGGCATCAAGGGATCACCAATTTAGTACTGGAGGGCAGCGTGGAGGGTAAAAATCGTAGAGGGAGACCAAGAGATGAATACACCAAGCAGTTTCAGAACGATGTAGGTTGCAGTAGGTACTGGGAGATGGAGCTTGCACAGGATAGATTAGCATGGAGAGCTGCATCAAACCAGTCTCAGGACTGAAGACCACAACAACAACAACATATTCTAGTTTGGAGAGGGGGGGAGAGGGGGAGCAGGGGGAGAGGGAGAGAGGGGGAGGGGGGAGGGGGAGAGGGAGGGAAGGAGGGATGGAGGGGGAGAGAGAGAGAGAGAGAGAGAGAGAGAGAGAGAGAGAGAGAGAGAGAACTGATGAGAGGGACTAAATATTTACCTGTCTAATAGTGCCGTACACTTAGAGGAATCAACAAGAATATATTCACATGATGTAAACGAACTCTTCGCATTTATTTATCAGAACTATTCAATTTTTAAATGCTACAAAAATACGATGGGAAACTGCACTATAGAATATCAGCTTCAGTAAGGATTTTTGCATTTATCAAGAACAACTTATTAATCTTGATATTTGGATGTCTGTGTGGCCCAGCTCGTCGTCTTACTATATCTTAGGGTATGATTCTTGAGGACCGGGTTTGGACCCCACTAAAGAGAGTCACTGTTAAATAAACTCTAATTCTAAACTGATGAGATTGCATTGCGTTTCAGCTCCATGTATCATTAATATGCGTAGATTTAGTTAAAAGTGACATACAAGTTACACTCTGAGTTCACGGTAATCAGGCCAAAAATAAAACTCCACTTCATAGCCTCAACAAGATTAGATTGTTCTCTAGGAAAGATGAACGAAGACTCTGTTACATGAAAAACTATGCAATGATTGCAGAACGCTCTGGTGGAAAGTACCAGCGATTAAATTTTACTGCATTATTGTCTATATCTTTCCAAAACTAACAAATAAGCAAATTAAGTTTTGTACATGTGTTTTCTATATGTTTCCATTACCGTTTACCAAGAAAACATGATTCAGGATATAATCAAAATTTGTATAAATAATACAATTATATATATCTAACACAATTTTCATATGGAATCTCCGTGAGCCGGCCGGTGTGGCCGTGCGGTTAAAGGCGCTTCAGTCTGGAACCGCGTGACCGCTGCGGTCGCAGGTTCGAATCCTGTCTCGGGCATGGATGTGTGTGATGTCCTTAGGTTAGTTAGGTTTAATTAGTTCTAAGTTCTAGGCGACTGATGACCTCAGAAGTTAAGTCGCATAGTGCTCAGAGCCATTTTGAATCTCCGTGAACAAACATCAAAACACTTGCCAACGACTGACAATGGAAACAAATGAAGTTAACTGAATAATTAACAATTTTACGATAAGAGAGAAAAAGGGATCCGAAAATATCACACAGCACATGCAAAAAGTATGAAATTTTAGACCAATGTCAAAAAATACATCGATCCCATAGGTTCCATTACTGAATATCATAGTTGCAGTGGACGACAAACATAGCTCAAAATTTATGGAATCATTAATTCCGTTAATAAGGGTTGGTATCGTAATCTACTGTTGAACAAAGGTCACGGAGATACTGATTCGTTGTAACTGTGAACGTGGCGAAACTGCCTTTTCTATGAAACAGACGACATGCGGTAGCGGAAAATTTCAAACAATGCAACACCATCCGTCCAAATATTCAGAGACTGATTTCACGTCTGGCATATAAGCAATATCAGTTCAATAACTACTATGACACCTTGAACTAACAACTGTAAAGATCGAACATTCAGTTGTGAGTAGGCAGTGCTAAGTATGGACGTGCGGCCGTAGTCTATAAACGACGTCGTGTCGCAAATTGCAATGGAGCAACGAACTGCACATTTCTAAATCAAGCGTTGAAGAGGTTCTACAGAATGTTTTGAAGACGAGAAAAATGTGTGCAAATTTTATCCCGCAGAAATTGCCCTCCCCCCCCCCCCCCTCCCGCGAAGAAAAATAGGGAAGCGTAGACGCCTTCCGCGTCCGCGACTTGACTGAAATTAAAGACGCTGGCACTTCTTCTCTAGAGGAAGATCTACACAGCTTACGAGACTTCGTGTTATCAATACAAATTCAGCCCAAAGTAAGAGCGTTCTGAAAGGTTCGCTTGCTTGTACGAATGTTCCGTGCATTGCTCTCAAGCGGACGACGACCATGTTGGACTCCCGAAGCATTAAAACCACTGTCTCATCGTTTCTCTGGTTTCACCTTTTGAGCAAGGGAAAACTGACTGTTTGAATGTCCCTGTGCGCATCCTATCCTCCCTTATACTGGGATGATGCATAAGTTCGTAGGGTTTTCCCACAAGTTGAATAAACACAACAGATACACGTAACAGACTCATGCGTAGCAATTTTTGTCGGTGAAGCATATGCTTATTGTTCTTTGACTAGGTCTGTAGGACGTCTCAGTTATTGACAATAAATGTCAGCAGTGATGGTTACATCGCGGGGATGCAATTCGTAGTACACCACACCGTCGGTGGTCCATCAGATGCATAACATATTTTGAGGATTCGCGCAGGTCTTTGTACTGGGGATTTCTGCTTTGCTTGGGCTCATCCATTGCTTTCGTTTCCTTACGTTAGCATAAATGAATCACTTCTCATTACCAGTAACTATACAGCATAGGAACGGCCAGTGTTGTTCTCGAGCCAATCGATAACGAGCAAGCAGCATGCGGTACTCATACAGCCGATTCTTGAACATTATCCATTGCATGCCGATGTCTCAGGATGGTATAAAGATTGCAGTTGATCACATTAGCCAGTTCTCGAGTACAATGACGTTGATCATTGTCGATTAATGCGTTTAAACCATCTTCATCCAACCCCGGACATCTTCCGGAAAATGGAGAGTAGCTAATGTCAAAACGATCCTTGTTAAAACGAGAAAACCATTTTCTTGCCGTGCTCTGTCCAGTGGCCTTATCCCCATATGCGACACGAATGTTTCTGTCTACTTCCGCTGCCGTCACCCCTCTGCTAAACTCAAACAGAGAAATTCGTTGAAATGTTCCGATTTATCCACTTCGCACTCCATTTTATGGCGTAAACAGCTCCACTCACCAGCTCCAAATGGCAAAATGACAATATGTAAACTCAAAAAGCAACAGTGAACTACAAATAAATAATAACAATCGGTAAATAAACCCTTATGAACTGGTATATCAACATACAAAAAGAAAAACGCTACGAACTTAGGCACCAATCTAACTTTATTTTTGTTGACTCCTATATGACGTATACTCGTACGTCTGTGGCAGCGAAATTCTCGTAGTCACCTGCGAATACACGTTCTTCAAATTTACCTGACAGGATACCTCAGGTATGAAGCTGTCTTCCTTCCAAGGGTTCCCAATTAGGTTCTCCAAGAACTTCTGTTTTTCTTTTGCAAGGTCTCACCAGCTAGTTACGATCCTTGAAGCCTGCCTCTGAATTTCTCTTAAGGGTTCCCAATTAGGTGCTCCAAGCATTTCTGTTTTCCTTTTGCAAGGTCTCATCAGCTAGTTACGATCCTTGAAGCCTGCCTCTGAATTTCTCTTATGTCTGTTGTCATGACTACTTGATTAGGGCCCCAGACACTGCAACAATATTCTAGAACTGGTCGCACTTGCGTCTTTTCGTGATTGCCTTTTCAGACGCACAGTATATTCTCAGGAACATTTCAACAAATCTAATTACAAGGTTCTCCAAGCATTTCTGTTTTTCTTTTGTATGGTCTCTGTGGTGTCACCGCCAGACACCACACTTGCTAGGTGGTAGCTTAAATCGGCCGCGGTCCATTTAGTACATGTCGGACCCGCGTGTCGCCACTGTGTAATCGCAGACCTAGCGCCACCACCAAGGCAGGTCTCGTGATACGAGAGAGCACTCGCCCCAGTTGTACGAGAACCTAGCTACCGCCCAGTTGTACGAAGCCTTTCTCTCATTAGCCGAGAGACAGAATAGCCATCAGCTAAGTTAATGGCTACTAACTAGCAAGGCGCCAGTTGTATCAGTGCCTATAGCTTACGAGTATTCAAGAGAGATGTATTCCAAAGAACAATTAAAAGATAAGTAATAAGCATCTACATACTTTTCTTCTTATTCATTTATAAGTTCTCATGTTCCAGACTTCACGCCCGTTTGCTTTATGCCGTGCGTGCACTATCGGCTACAGCGTTAGTCTAGAGTTCATTTTCAGCAATTAACTTCACGGTGTCGGCACAGCTACCGACACAACATTTATTGGCGACGAGGGAAAAGTGAACTTTTTCTGATTGCTTACATTTAATTGTGTCATGGCTTCGCCACATTCTCCAGATGTACTGTCCGAATTTTATCGCTTGCAGAATCAGCAGACGCAGGCGTTACTGGATGCCCTTGGACAGCTCGTCCAGGGTCAACGTGCGCTGCACACCGATGCGGCCGCAGCCGCTTCACCGCTACCGCAGCCACAACCGGCCGTTGCACCGCCTTTTAGGCACTACGACCCGAACCACGAGACCTGGCAAGAGTGGTCCCGCCAGTTTGCCTTCCACCTTGCTGCCTACAGAATTCAAGGTAAAGAGCGGCAGCCGTTTTTGCTTTCTTGTGTCGGTGTGTCCACATACCGTGTGATAGTGAAATTGTTCCCCCGACGCGACGTAGCAACTCTGTCATACGAGGAAATTTTGTCTGCATTAGATGCCTATTTCAAAGAAACAGTTAATGTGGTTGCAAAACGGTATACGTTCTTTCGTACAAAACGTACGGCCGGTCAAACTAATAGGGAGTGGGTAGCAACATTGCAAGGACTTACTAGGGACTGTGCCTTTGAATGTGACTGTGGTCTTTCTTATTCAGATACAATGGTGCGTGATGCAATTGCACAGAACGTTTCTGATGTTCGCATACGGGAGCAAATTTTGAAACTAGTTAATCCCTCCCTTCAACAAGTGATAGACATATTGGATAGACAGGACACACTTGACTGTGCTCAGGAATCTTTTGAAACTTCGCCAGCTGTGTGTAACATTAACCGGCCCGCTGGGCGCGCTCGCGCAACGCGGCCCGGTCAACTGCCCTCGCGGCCGTCCGCACAGCTGCCGCCGCGCGCTAAGCCAGGTGTGCCGCGCCAGCCCACAAATGTAGTGAAATCGTGCCCGCGGTGTGCTACTAGACATTCGCGTGAACATTGCCCGTCACGCCAAGCTATTTGCTTTTTCTGCAATAAGAAAGGACATGTTCAAAGTGTTTGCCAGACAAAGCTCAGATCAGACAATCACAATCATTCCAGGCCCTTTGCTTCGCGCCGGAATCGAACCACGGACACTCAGGCTCGTGGACCTTCACCTATGGACATTCATGTCGTTAATTCC
This sequence comes from Schistocerca piceifrons, assembly GCF_021461385.2. NCBI lineage: Eukaryota > Metazoa > Arthropoda > Insecta > Orthoptera > Acrididae > Schistocerca > Schistocerca piceifrons. The sequence continues at coordinate 950,836,918 of NC_060139.1, forward strand.
ACTTCGTCCAGTGACACTTTCTCTAACAGTAACTGTGTTCGTCCCACAAAAACTGTGCGTCGACGTCGCCGGAAATCACGTCCATTAGCAAGTGATTCTGTCCCAGTGTCTATTCAAATTGCACAAAACAGTCGCTCTTGTCGTCAGCAGGACAATAAACTTTTTGTGGACTTAGACTTTGAAGGCAAAGTGATACCATTCCAGCTCGATACCGGAGCTGCAGTTTCATTGCTCAATCACGACACGTACAAACAACTGGGCGCACCTCCGTTGCGTGCCGCAAATGTTAAGCTAACTACATATTCCGGACAGAAAATTCCTGTGTTAGGACAGTGCAGCCTTCTTGCAACATACAAGGGACAAACAAAACTTGTGTCATTTTACGTTCTTCGTTCTTCTTCTGCAGTGAACTTGTTTGGTCTAGACTTGTTTCAGTTGTTTAACATGTCTATTGTAAATCAGGTCCTATCAGTGAATCAGACTGTGCCTACAGACAGTGTTTCTCGGCTGTGTGACGAATTTGCAGACATTTTTGCACCGGGCTTAGGTTGCGCTAAAAACTATGAAGCACATTTAGAACTGAAGGTCAACGCGCAACCGAAATTTTTCAGGGCGCGCAATGGTCCCCACGCATTGCGTCAGGAGGTCGCAAGAACATTGAACAATGTAGAATCACAAGGTGTGAGTGAATGTGCGCAATGCCTCTTTCATTTCAGCTCCGCTTCATCGCTTACGCCGTACAGGTGTTCCGTTCGTCTGGACGACGGAATGCGAACGCGCCTTTCGCCAGTTGAAATCGGCATTGCTTTCTAATACTTGCCTTCCGCCATTCGATCCCCAGAAACCCCTTTTGTTGATGGTAGATGCATCGGATTTCGGGATCGGTGCTGTGCTTGCGCACAAAGTTGGCTCCCATGATCGCCCTATTGCCTTTGCGTCCAAATTGCTCTCGTCTGCGCAAAGAAATTATTCACAGATAGAGAAAGAAGCTTTGGCTCTCGTGTTTGGTGTTACTAAGTTCCATGATTTCTTGTATGGTCGTCACTTTACCATCATCACAGACCACAAACCTTTGACATCGCTTTTTCATCCGACCAAGCCTGTACCTCCACGTACAGCGCAGAAATTCATTCGCTGGTCTATTTTCCTCTCGCAGTACCGCTACGATATCTTGTATCGGTCCACTGCTAAGCACGGAAACGCCGATGCGTTGTCCCGTTTGCCTGTTGCTGCGGATAAAGCATTCGATTCTTCCGAACTTGCTTGCATGTTCATTGATTCGGAAACCGATGAAGTGGTCGAATCGTTTCCGATTGATTTTCGTCGTGTCGCTACAGCCACAGCTGCTGACCCTGTCCTTGCTACTGTTTTACGTTTTGTTGCTACGCAATGGCCTTTGTCAAAGTCTCGGATCGAGGATCCGTTGGTTCGCCGATTTTTTGCTCACAAGGAGAGACTTTTTGTTCGTCGTGGTGTTTTGTTGTTGCGTTCTGATAATGATCAGTCCAGAGTCGTGGTCCCACGTTCGTTACAGTCCTCTGTTTTACGGCTTCTTCACCAAGGACATTGGGGTATAGTGCGAACGAAACAACTTGCTCGTCAGCACTGTACTTGGTTCGGAATCGATGCTGCGATTACGAATATGTGTTCTTCGTGCCCGGCGTGTGCCGAACAACAGTCCGCACCGCCGCGGAAAGTCTTTGCGTGGCCAAAAGCCACTTCCCCTTGGCAACGCTTGCACATTGATTTTGCTGGTCCATTCTGGAATGCTCGATGGTTGGTTCTGGTCGACGCCTTCAGTAATTTTCCTTTTGTTGTCCGGATGTCTTCCACGACGTCCTCCGCCACCATCCAAGCGTTGTCTGCTATCTTTTGCATTGAAGGTCTTCCGCAGACTATTGTTTCCGACAATGGCCCACAATTCATGTCCGCAGAATTTCAGTCATTCTGCCAGGCCAATGGTATTCACCATCTGACATCCGCGCCGTTTTCGCCTCAGTCCAACGGTGCCGCTGAACGATTGGTCCGGACTTTCAAGTCACAGATGTTGAAATTGAAAGAGTCGCATTCTCGGGAGGACGCATTGTTGCTCTTTTTGTCTTCGTATCGCTCTCAGCCCCGAGATGGTCGCTCGCCGGCTGAGTTGCTCCACGGTCGTCCTCATCGCACCTTGATGTCTTTGCTGCATACGCCGCATCAGGTTCCTGTGCAGCGGCAGACTCCTGCTTTTGCTCCAGGCGACGTTGTATTTTATCGCAACTATCGCGGTTCACGGCGTTGGCTCGCAGGGCGCATTCTTCGCTACCTCGGCCGTGCGATGTATTTGGTTTTGGGGGCCTCTGGTGAGGTGCGTCGGCATCTCAATCAGCTGCGCCTCTGTCGTCGCACGGGTTCTGCCGCTCCCCGTCTGCTTTCAGCGACGGTGCCGTCCGGTCAGCGCCCTGGGGACCCATCTACTGGCTCGCCTCATCCCCAGGTGTTACCGACGATGCCTTCCATTTTGCCCCATGGCGACGCGCCGCCGCCGCCGCCGCAGCAGCAGCAGCCGCCGCAGCCGCCGCCGCCGCCGCCTGTTCTCCCGCCGGCGTCGCCCGCATTAGACGCTTCGCTGCAGCCGCCAAGCGCCTCCCAGGGTCACGCGCCGCCGATCGCTTCCCGTGACCAGCTGTCCTCCGCCATGGAACTCCCGCCCGCTCCGGACCACATGACGTCATCGCGCGTCGGCTACCCCGACGCAATGGAGGTCGACCCTTCGGTACCTCCTGTCTCTTTCCGGGCGCATACACCGCATGTTGACGTGCACCCTTGACTAGTTTTTCAGGCGTTTCCTAGCTCCCCTCGGACCGGATGGCCGGGTGCGGGTGACACAGCCTCGCCTGTTGTTAGGCTCCCCACCTCATCGCATACGTCAACATGTGGTCCTCCCCACGGCGGGCGGAAGCCTTATCACACGACCGTTCGCCGATTTGCGGGGGAGGAATGTGGTGTCACCGCCAGACACCACACTTGCTAGGTGGTAGCTTAAATCGGCCGCGGTCCATTTAGTACATGTCGGACCCGCGTGTCGCCACTGTGTAATCGCAGACCTAGCGCCACCACCAAGGCAGGTCTCGTGATACGAGAGAGCACTCGCCCCAGTTGTACGAGAACCTAGCTACCGCCCAGTTGTACGAAGCCTTTCTCTCATTAGCCGAGAGACAGAATAGCCATCAGCTAAGTTAATGGCTACTAACTAGCAAGGCGCCAGTTGTATCAGTGCCTATAGCTTACGAGTATTCAAGAGAGATGTATTCCAAAGAACAATTAAAAGATAAGTAATAAGCATCTACATACTTTTCTTCTTATTCATTTATAAGTTCTCATGTTCCAGACTTCACGCCCGTTTGCTTTATGCCGTGCGTGCACTATCGGCTACAGCGTTAGTCTAGAGTTCATTTTCAGCAATTAACTTCACGGTGTCGGCACAGCTACCGACACAACAGTCTCATCAGCTAGTTACGATCCTTGAAACCCGCTTCTGAATTTCTCTTATGTCTGTTGCCATGACTACTTGATGAGGGCTCCAGACACTGGAACAATATTCTGGAACTGATCGCACTTGCGTCCTTCCGTGATTTCCTTTTCAGACGCGCAGTACATTTCCAGGAACATTTCAACAAATCTAATTACATAACTGTCCCATTTCAAGCAGCGCCTTATCCGACGTATTACCCCTAAATACATTGGTATGCAAAACTTAAGGACCAAAGTAAGTTTCGCAAGATGTGTCTCTCCTAAGTAACTAGCTCGATGAAAACTGGACCATACATAAAAAGAATTGCTGAAGTAAAGTACAGACGGTAATTGAAATAAATACGCAATGAAAGGAAAAGGAATCGTCTTCCCAACGCATCTAACAGGTGTTGTATGGGATTTAAATTGTGGTAACGGGTAGGCCAGTTCATTCGCCGAATATCCTCTCGATCAAAAAGCTCCCCCCACCTGTGTTGTTCGATGCGGTCGCGCATTGTTATCCATAAAAATGAAGTCAGTGCGTAATGCAGCCTTGCAAAGACGCACATGAGGAACAAATATATACCCTAAAATGGGGAGAGATGATAAAACGTAATGCAATCGGCAGCACTGTAGGACATAATCGATTTGGTGGTCCAGGTGTTGGGAGGCGTAATATTGTATAGGAGTACTGGCTTCCAAAGCTTTGAAAAAGGTACACCTCTGCGATCAACGATAACGTGACATTGTACTCCTTCTCCATGTGTGTCTTTTCAGGGGTGCACTAGGTCCTGATTTCATTTATATGGATGACAATGCGCCATCACATCGAACAGCGCAGAATGAGGTAAGGGAGGAGGATAGCGGAGGGGAAGGGGGGGAGGAGGAGGAGGAGGAGGAGGAGGGGGGAGGAGGAGGGGGGAGGAGGAGGGGGAGGGGGGGAGGGGGGAGGAGGAGTTCTTGGAACAATAGGTTATTCGGTTAATGCATTGGCCTGCCCGTCTTATACCACTTATTTCACATCGAGTACGTATGGGATACGTTGGGGAGATGTACTGCAATACGTCCATATGCAGTTGTCAACCATGCTGATAGAGGAATGGAACACTCAAACACAGAAACTCTTTACCAACCTTCGGCTATTATGGAAGCACTTTTCAGAGCATGCATCGCGGCCCATGGTGAATACGCACCCTATTAAGAACCATGTCCCGTATTTTTCAGTGGCCAGTGGATCATTATACATCGCGGAGACTTCAGTGTAACTACTGTCCTTAAAGAAAAGTGTCATATATATTCGTCTCATTCCATATTTCTTTCAGTTACCTTCCGGACTGTACTACTTACGCAGTTCTTTCTATGTATGTGAGGTCCAATTGTCATCGAGCTATGTTACTTGGTAGTGACACATCATGCGGAAGTTACTTTCGTCCTAATGTTTTGCACGGTGCCATCGCGACAGTTCACAAACTTAGCCGTTTCGGAAATGTCTCCCTGTTTGGCCCTTAAGCCAATTATCATGCGCTATTGGACATCAGATAAATCGCTCTGTTTCCACATTACGAGGACGACTGCACTGCTTTCCGCATCCCCCAGACACCCTTTATATACCCTCCACTTCTATTGCAGTCACTTGTCGTCTTGTGTGGTTACTGCATGTTGACGTCGAATGTAGGTGGTGTAATGTGACTCGAGAGAGTTTGTAAATAGGCAGTTCCTTGTAGTTACACTAACCGATTGTAAAACTCTTTAGTAAATGTTAAGCCGATCACTAGGGAAACTCAAACGAAAATTCTTTTTCTCATTGTTTCTCCTCCCAATCTTAACTTAGTCTAGTAAGAACTGATCAATTAGAAGATGTGTCTTGTACGACGCCTGAAAAATAGAGCTAGATTTTTCAACTGGAATGGCAATCGATACAAGAAGCAGATTACACAAGAATTCGAGTTCGTGAAGTTATCTGTGTCTCGGTTGTACCTTCGGTATCGCAGAGACAATATTACCACAGGCAGTAAACTTCCGCACAGAACGACCACAAGTGTTTGATGAATGGACGCCACATCTCCTCCAAAGAGCCTTACGGGACGATCGAAAGTGTACCTTGGGTCAGACAGAAGCCGACTTGAATGTGGGGTATAAGGAACTCATTTCTACCAGGACAGCACTGAGACAAATACGCTACATAGGCTTCAGCAGCCTACCACCGATTTTTGTCACAGTGCGCAGTCACGACTTTTGGCCACTCGGTGCATATTACGTCACAACAAGGAAAGATACTAAACAAAGTTCCATATTCATGGTAGCGCAACAGAGGCCCGAGTTTGCTACGACTGTAAACCACACGGGAGATAACAGGAGCAAGAAAGAAAAATTAAAGAGGAGAGTTTATTTTAAAAATTTTTCCTCGTCCGTAGCGCCAAAATGACGTTTTTTTCCTTTTTCTGGCGGGCCAGGCGTGAAAAAAGCGGAGGGACACCGCCGGCTCATAACCGCTCCCCGGCGCCCGCCGACGCTGGCTAAATAACACACAGCCGCTACCTTCCGGGATATGCAGCACGGCTCCGTATTGTCCGCCTCGTTTCTTTGCCACGGCTCCATTTCTCGTCGGAGAAGGGATGCAAGGTGCAGGAGTAAGCGTGTGGGCTCTAGCTCCGTCTCTGCCCAAACAAACCTTCTGTGTAACATCGTGTTACGAATCCTGCGTTATTTCGACGAGGAAAGAGCTTCTCCCACATAAAAGAAAATGAGAAAGTGAATATACAGGGTGTTCGGAAATTCCCTTTACAGACTTCTAGGACTTGTAGACGAGAGTGAGTAAATAATATTTTGAAAAGGAACTCATATCTGGAAGTGTACCGTTTCCGTACTGCAGCCATTTGAAAACATGTTCGCTAGATTGGTTTGCAACAGGGTAGTAATTGTGAAGGGAAGGTGTGTTTGCGTCGGATTGGCTGATGTCATATAACGTCTATCCTCCCTCTCTCGCCAGATCGAGCCTCCTTCACGTCTGAGTGTTAGAGCGACCTGGCTGAGTACACGTTTGCAGAATACATGGACATGATCTTTCTGTATGGTGAAGCCCACGGTAGCGGAAGAGCTGTTCGTCAGCTTTATCATGATCTTTATGCACAAAGTCGTACTCCATCACATACTCTTTTTGCCACAATTACGGAACGACTTCGAGAAAGGGATACCTTTACCATCAGCAGGCTTGATTTTGGTGCTCCAAGGATATGCTGCACACCCCAACTGAAAGAGGCCGTACTGCATCAAGCTGAAGAGAACCACCCTTTAACGAGTATACGAGCAATATCACATGGAGTGGATGTTGCTTCCAGTACCGTCTGGTACGTTGTGGATGATCAACAACTGCACCCCACACTCCATACCATTTGAAGTCTGTCCTACCTCTCTGACCTGTTCTGAACCTTATGCATGTGCATGTGTCTGTGAGTGTTAACTCGCAACACGTGTATGAGCATCAAAACAGGTCAGAGAGGTTGGACAAACTTCACACGACATCAACCGGTGCGACATAGGCATCCCTCACAATGGCTACCCTGTTCCAAACCTACTTATTAAACATGTTTTCAAACGGCTGTAGCAAAGAAACAGTACGTTTCCGGACATGGATTCTTATTCAAAACACACACGTCAAAAAATGTTTTGCATCACCCCGGTTCCCAGAACTCCTGAATATAAACGTTGACTGTGGATATTGTATTACAGGCACAGCCCGTTGACTGTTCAGCTATGTCACTAAACCCGACCAAAGATGTAAAAAAGCATGCATGAGCAGCGGCCTATTAGACGGAGGGGGTTCGACAGCCGATCAGTTCCAGTCATTCCATCAGGAAGGAGGTACACGGCTCGTGTTGTGTGTAGTTCAACGATGACTAGACGGTCAATACCGCGATTCGATAGCGTCCACATTGTTACTTTGTGCCAGGAAGGGCTCTCAATAAGCGAAGTGTCCAGGCGTCTCGGATGGAACCAAAGAGATGTTTGAACATGCTGGAGATACAGAGAGACAGGAACTGTGGGTGACATGCCTCGCTCAGGCCACCCAAGAGCAACTACTGCAGTGGATGAGCGCTACCTACGGATTCTGGCTCGGAGGAACCCTGGCAGCAACGCCATCATATTGGATAATGCTTTTCGTGCAGCCAAAGGACGTCGTGTTACGACTCAAACTGTACGCAATAGGCTGGGGGTTCCCTGGCGTTTTGGGGTGGCACTATGCCGGGCCTACGTACGTCGCTGGTGGTCATGGAAAGCGCCGTGACGGCTGTACGATACGTGTATGCCATTCTCCGACCGATAGTGCAATCATATCGGAAGCGTATTGGCGAGGCATTCGTCTTCATGGACGACAATTCGCACCCCCATCGTGTCCATTTTGTGAATGTCTTCCTTCAGAATAACAACATCGCTCGACTAGAGTGGCCAGCATGTTCTCCATACATGAACCCTATCAAAGATGCCTGTTATAGATTGAAAAGGACTGTTTATGGACGACGTGACCCACCAACCACTCTGATGGATCTACGCAGAATCGCCGTTGAGGAGTGGGACAATCTGGGCCTGCGGTGCTTTGATGAACTTGTGGATAGTATGTCACGACGAATCCAGGCATGCATCGATGCAAGAGGACGTGCTACTGGGTACTAGAGGTACCGGTGTGTACAACAACCTGGACCATCACCTCTGAAGGTCTCGCTGTATGGTGGTACAACATGCAATGTGTGTTTTAAGTGAGCAATAAAAAGGGCGGAAATGATGTTTATGTTGGTCTCTATTCCAATTTTCTGTAGTGGTTCCGGGGCTCTCAGAACAGAGGTTGTGCAAAACCTCTTTTTGATGTGTTTCTTATGTACTCACTTCCCTCTACAGATCCTAGAAATTTCTAACGGGAATTTCCGAACACCCTGTCAATACAGGTACACAATTTTTGAAATATTTGTGTACTCCTACAAACTAGTCTGGTATTACGGCGCCATAATAAGATGGGTAAAACGTAGGACAGAATCGTCACTTACATTACTGTTAACAAAACAATTTTCCCAACAGAAAATTCAAGGTTTATTTACTCGGAGTAGCTAATCATGCAACTCACCCACCACCACCACCACCACCACTATCCGCTGTTACTCTGTAACATCTATGCTACGAGCTGGAGAATAATTCTTGTGCTATGTAGTTAAATAACCGAGGCTTGTATTCTTAAAATTACAAAACGAGGCAATGACACGACAGTTATGCCAAAGGAAAATTTATAAATGCCGAGTATTAAATCTAATACGAACGTATTACCAAGGTAGTTGAAATGAACTAAATCTACGTTTACCATAACTCAGTAATACCTAACAGTGTTAATATAACAATAGAAATGAGGGAATTATTTCTCTTTGGCTTTCCAAAAGATGTCAGGCGCATTTTTTCCAGTCTTTCGGTAGATATCTCCATGGCCGTTTTTGGAGTGTGTAGCTGGAGTCAGCCCAAACAAATACTGCTCAACACGCCTTTCACGCTACGTGCAGTGTCAAAGCAAGCGTCGGTTTGTTTCCCGTTCCAAACAAAATGATTTTATACGTTCCTATTCGATACAGATGTCCCAAATTAACGCAGCACCATACTCGTTTCACTGAAATCTCTCAACAGGGGCAGTAAAACACGAAGAATGATCAGCACGCCAGCAGCGACTAAGCAGCGCTGTTGCGTAGCGTCAGCAGACGTCGTGTGCGAGGCTGAGGCTTGAGTCACTGCTGGAGTATGATTATTCACCGCGTTTTAATGTTGATGTAACGAATGTCGTAGCAAAGTAGTTCGGGGCCGTTCTGTAGGATGGGTACCTAAAATTCTGCACTAAAAATCATTTTGTTCTCAACGGGAGATAAACCGACGCTTTCCATTCACACAGAGCATCGCATGTAAGACATGTGTAGCGGTTCTGTGTCACACCTTTGAGTGGAGGTCTTTATAATGTATGTCAGCTACAGACCTCTTGCTGAATGCTGGCGAAATCAGTGTTTATAGTGAAACGTGATTAATACGTTGGCAGTAGGAAATTAAGACGGAGGTTGTAAAATGGGTACTAGCTACAATATCGCACATACCGTCGCAGCAAGTAAAGGAACTCCTCTTTCGCAAAATTCGCGATATACCTATGACTCATAGCGATAGAATAATAATTTTTTATCTGTCTTGTTGTCACAGAGCCAACAGCCAAAATTACGGCACGGAAATTAAGGTATGTCTTCTTTGTGCCCTATGTGAAGATGAGCCTGAAAATGGTCGAAAACTAGTTTATTGGATTACGCAGAAACTTCCTAAGTGACTGACTGCAACTGCACAGGTTCTACAATTTCCATAATGAATAAAGTGACTGAAAAACTAATTATGCTTCGTGACTGGTGGATTGCTGTGATAAAACCCGTCACAAAGCGACGGACGTGTTGTGCGTTTGTGTCACTTTATTGTAAACGGTATTAAATTCGGATGTGGGTTGTAAAGTTCCGAGTAAGTCTGTAGTTACGAGGCCGTCACCACAGATACACGTGACCGCCATCTGTTGCTAGAGATTGATAGTCGAGAATAGTGGAATGAGGGCAAGTTTTCATGGTAGGGGCGATGTGTTGGAACTAGTAACGAGACGGCGGAATCTAGCCATAATTTGAGCGCCAGAACGGATATTCTCCATAAGAGATGTTAAACAAAGTAAAGAATAGCAACAGATATGGTCCACCGAAAAAATCTCTCGTAAATTTCCTGTTTTAATTCTGTTTTAATCCCTCTGAAGATAAAAGTTTAATGAAACAATTTCCGGCGTCTTGTCGAGCCGGAAACAGCCGAAAATAGCAAGTAGGCAGCCGAAATGCGTGCGTGTTGCGAAGTTAGTCGTGGGTCGGATTTATTATGAGTAGCAATACTTTAACTTTGTTGCAACTTCGTCGGTCATTACTTGAGTTAAACAGCGGGAAATGTGGAGTTATGCCAAATAACTAGTTATTATACAAGATCCCATACTCCTCCCCCTTTTCTTGAAATAAGCGAATTTCTATGAATAAAACAGTTCCGTTTGAAGGAAACAAATGCTTTACGCATCTAAATGTTTAAGACGTCATAGGCCTGTCTCCTGAAGTATGGTTCATGCAGTGATACAGTTTGCACATACATTTACTGATGTACGTGGCCATTCCGCTAAATGTTATGCGGATAGAATTTGTAGTAGAGAAGTTATGCGTTGAAACGTCTTGCCCGATGGCGAAGTTTCATTGCATGCACAGTGAAAAACAGCAAGCGCTAAACTTTTTTCTTTTCATTATTTTGCCAAGGGATGCAACTGGTCGGGTGCCCGCGAAAATTTTCGTTAAGGTTAGAAATGACGTGTTAAGTTTATTAACAGCCTCAAAGTTGTACCAATCGCAAATATTCTATGAATATGTTCTGGATAATTCGCGAGCTGTCAGTTACACTGCCTCAATACATACACGCACTTTCTAACTTTAATACTTGACTTATTGTGTTAAACTCTTAACGTAAGATCACATCTCCCAATTAGCGTCTTAGAATAAACACATGTTTGCAGGAGGAATATAATGTATATCAGACCACTGAAACATGAACATTTATGAATTAAGTACTAATTAATGAAGAGTTAAGCGGCATAGGGCTTTATATTTCATGCACTATAAATGTTTAGTTGAATTTTACAGGATTTGGTAGCACTTTGCCTCGCATATCAGCAATCTTAGTTCCATGCGTTTAAGATTTTTAACTTATTTGGTGCATGAGATGCGTAGTTCCTAGGACCACCATTTCGACTTCTTGTGTGATCGATGAGATGAATGAATCATCAGTTCATTAAACGCTCAGCCTTTTGTATAGCTTATCATTGTTAACAGAATCATTTACGATCTTTATTTAACTATTGTTTATCAAATTTTTTATTTTAATTAATTCCCAACGTTTGCTGATCTTCGCTAATTTTTACTACAGGATCAGTTACGAAGCTAATTTTTGCAGAGAGTTTAGCTGTTTGTCGTAAAGCAAACAATTTACGACTCTATTGCATGACAATCATGAGCAACTTTTTAAAATAGGGAGGGTCCAACAATTGCCCAATGATGAGACTCACTTTGCTTGTCTCTTACGGGACATCGTACGATGTCCGTATACTTTTGACATATTATGATCAGTGTAGGCGAAGAAGCTATAGTTCAGCAGAAGTTTTTCATTTGAGGATGGTACTACAATAGAGTCATTCACATAAATGTCAATTAGTAGTAACCTTTTCCGTTACTCGAAGTCACTGTAGCACAAACCACCAACCAAATAGTCAACCACATGCAAAGAACAATAATAATTTCAGCCAATATTCGCTACATATTCAAGGAAGAAGTAGTAACAAGCTGAATGCTATACATGTCGCCGACGTCAAGTCGGTTCCAGCTTGGCGTTCATTACAGTTAAGTACTCCATCCAAATTCAGCTCCCTGTGCGAGACGTCCACCAGAACAGTTCAGCACAGCATCTGAGTAAAGTGGTAGCACAGATTTATGAACGACGACGGATGTTGTTCACCTTGACTTTCGTTTACTGCATGTCATTTACATTACTGGGTCATTCCATGAAAAGTAAAGGTCTTTGTACGTCTGTAACACTTCCTGTTGGTTTATTTTCGTGATCTTCGCTGTACGTTGTGTAATATTCAGGTCTAACCATTTTTTATGTTGTACTTCAATATAAATTATACAAATGCTACTTCCGTCCCGTTTAACTAGTCCTCCTAGCCCTTTCCAATATCATCGACACACCTCGATGTATTTATTTTTACTCGCAGAACTTTTATTAATTTCCCAAATTACTCCTTCATTTTCCTTACTGCCTTCGCGAAGTACACGGTGAATAACATCTTGAGAAGCTATAACCCTGTCTTACTCTCTTTTCAATTAATACCTCCTTTTCACGTCTTTCGACTGTTATAACCGTAGTCTGGTATCTCTACAAGTTTTAAATAACCTCTTGGTGCTTGTATTTCATCTCTTTCAGTATTTCAAATCGTATATTCTACTGCCGTATTGAGTAAATATTTGGTCGTTGCAAGGCATGAAGCATACAACACATACTGTAATAGGTCTGAATTCCGTACATTTAAAGCAGTTGACTCTCTTCCAAACCATCAAATAATTTTTCTAAAACATCATTGTATTCCTAACTACGACGAAGTTCAGAAAAGTGAAGTCACCCGCGATTCGTAACAAAGAATTCACCTCGAACTTGATTTTTAAAGAGATGACAATGTATAAGGGGGGTCAGAACCTGAAAATATCTTTTAGCACACATTTACCAGTATCAACGCACCGTCAGTAACGTGTACTACCGACGTGTGGGAAGGGGTACTTTATCCCCACCGCAAATTTTTTTTTATGGTTTTGGAACACAAAATTCATTCACTGTTGATGAGTTTTATTCGCAACTCACTTTTTAAAGAGATATTGATGTGCAAGTAAAGTCCTGAACTTGAAAACAATGAATATGAGATTCATTGGGAAAAGTGACATCCACTAAAAGGATTTAAGTTTATGGGTTAAGTTTAGCTAAAAAATTTCTCTCATTTATGTACTCTGGTAGAAGAATTCATTAACAACAATTAACATTTTTTCCAAAATTTTAAAATATAAAGTAGCTGATTAGATAACAATATTTTCAAAAGGTGAGTGCAAAGTACTCGCCCCGCCTCTGTTGGTATCACGAAGATTAAATTTGTTTGGATTACCGTGTCCAGTGAAAGGTTATTGCTCACAGTGTAGTGTACTTTCAACTACGTCAATTTGTGCCATTAATTACGGTTCACTCTATAGATCCTGTTTTGTATATACACGTAAGAGAACCTCCTCCCACACAGAGACGCGACAACGCCTTTGCTAATTGTTCAGTCACTACCAGACCTCATGAAGACAACAGCAACAGGGTTCAAACACCGACATAAATAGGAGGTAGAAGACGCAAATTACTCCGCTTAACAACCGAGGATATTTTAGTTTCATTAATGTCGCTTATTTATGCAGCAGGAGTCGGCAGGTAAGCGAACGCAGTGCTAATACACGAACTTGAGTTCCCCGACGACGAGAAAACTTTAGCGCAACACGTGTGCGCCTGACAATTAGGAAGTTTGAAGGAAGAACGCCGCGGAACGTGGAGTGCGAAGTATTCGAGCAGCGCCCAACCTCGCGAGCAAGCAACTACCTGCTCAATTTGCTAATTCCGTAATGGGTCCGACAGCGCCGTCGCGAATCGTAAATTAGTAGCAAACGCAATTAGTGGTCTGTCGGGAACTGGCGCCGGCCAGATGCGCAGGTAGACAGTTCGTCCTACGGCCAACTTCGGCCGCCTGCGCAGCGTTTTCACAGCCGACGCGATGAACACAACTTTTGTTTCCGCTTTTGCGGTCGGCGCCAATTTCCATTCCACTTTCCCTTGCAGCGACGTTCATCGTTTCGGCTGCTCGGGAGCAAATCTGTATTCCTTAGCAACCAATGGAAACATGAAAATTAAACTGATTAATGCCATCGTGGGAATGGGGTACAAGATTAAGACTGTTGCTCAGCGACCATGCTGAATAGCTTAGAAACAAAGAACTGGATATCCTTAGCCCCAAGGTTGACCTAATGACCATAGTGCTTTACGAGATACGATCCTGTTTTAAGTGGTGCATCCTTGCCTTCTTCCCACCTTCGGCTTGACTCTACCCTCCCACCGGGGATTCGAGTCCTCCCTCGGGCATGGGCGTGTGTGTTGTTCGTAGCACACGTTAGTTTAAGTAGTGCGTAAGTCTAGGTGCCGATGATCTCAGCAGTTTGGTCCCTTAGTAATTCACACACATTTGAACATTTAACGTGACGCTTCACTAGGCTTGTGCTCTACCAGAACTACGGTATGGTGGTTTTGGTAGCGCCATAAACGACGTAGTAGATGGTAGCATTATCGGCAGTACTGGCAGCATTGGTAGGGAAATAAAAATGAATGTGTATGTAACTGAGAAGCCGACGACTTCTCTTTGCTGTTTTGTTTTTGTACGAAATTAGAATCGCAAATCATTCAGTGTTAGTCGCTTGTGTATTTCACATCCTTACGAAATAAAAACTTCGTTCTATAAGCAATAAAAACCAGTTGATTAACTTCTCCGCTTTTATGTAAGTAAAGCAATTACTTTTTATGCAAGTAAAATTTATGTGCGCAATCATGTATATGTATATATAAAATTGCCGTTATTTTGTACTCAGTAGGATGTTATTCATGGCTATCAATGACAAGAGTTTCTTGTTATTTGTAATAAATGCGAAGGTCGTTTAGGAATAACAGAAAAAGTTTTATATAAGATCGACGAAGTATTGAAGCAATTGACAAACTGCCTATTGGCTTCTGTCTCGGGTTCTTCGGCCGACGTTCATCTAATGATTTTTCTGAGGTTTCGCCAGCACGAGTGGCTGGCATTGTCAAAACTTCACCCTCCATTGCTGGTGCTGAACTAGAGCCGAGATCGCGGCCGCAGACTATATGTACCTGGCGCGCCAACGTCCGAGGGCTTCTCCGCGGTCATTTCCGGTGCGGTTCTCCTTTTGTTACCTGCGACGGTCGTTAGCTGCAGTACGGGAAGCCAGGATCCGTTTACCTTAAGGCTTTCCTCTTTCTTGTTGAAACTGTTCGCGTTTCTTTTGTATTTCTACAGCTTCTCTGAACAAGCGCGTGTGATAGTGCTCTCTACAGCCAGAACTTCCGTGTCTGCGAACTTTATTACGTGATCGGTCTCATTCAGTGCGTGGTCTACCACGGCCGATTTCTCCACCTGCCCCAACATGCAATGTCGCTTATGCTCTTTGATCCTGGTGTTAACTGATCGTCCAGTCATTCCGACATAAACTTTTCCGCATGTGCATGGTAAAAATGGTTCAAATGGCTCTGAGCACTATGGGACTTAACTGCTGTGGTCATCAGTCCCCTAGAACTTAGAACTACTTAAACCTAACTAACCTAAGGACATCACACACATCCATGCCGAGGCAGGATTCGAACCTGCGACCGCAGCAGTCGCACGGTTCCGGACTGCGCGCCTAGAACCGCGAGACCATGTGCATGGTATACGGTCATATTCCCGACATTGTTAGAGGGTCTCTTTTCTACTTCGCCGATCTAAGACACTCTTTGATCTTCCTTGTCGGTTTGAAAATCGTCTTTACGCCATGTTTGCGCAATATACGGCCGATTCTTTCCGTCACTCTGGGAATGTATGGCAGAAAGGCCGTAACCACATTTCTTTTTCTGGTTTCTTACTTCGCCATGTGTTTGGCTCTGTTACACTTCTAATGTAATTTGTGGAGTACCCATGGTGAAGAACAGCTCGGTGACTTCCTAAGACACTTGAACAGCCTCCATGCCAACATAACATTTACCATGGAAGTAGAAAAGGACAAGAAACTGCCATTTACTGTTTATTTGCAGCTAACGGACAGGAGGATAATTTTGTAGAGCAAAAATGTTCTGTAGGTTACGCGGCATATATCTTCGCACGGTTTCCAGACGGTTCACCGCTTCTGTCTTGTAAGACACGGATCGCATACGTAATGAACCGATCGTTGTCAGGTAACGCCCAATAGATATGCAACACACCTAACATACAAGCACCGTCGGTACGACCGTAGCTGACCAAAGCTATCAGAAAAAGTACCACAAACTATGCTTATCTATGATAGTCTACAGTAGCCCACAGTAGTTTTATAGCTCTATGCCTAACCAATTTAAGAGTAAACTACAGTTTAACGGAGGAAAGCTTAGAGTTTAGCTTCGTGTCTAAGATTAGAAATTACAACAAGCTCCAGTTGGGAAGGAGAGGGACCGCAAAAACGTATTATGCTTTTCAAAGGAACAGTCCAAGTACCTGCTTCAAGCGATTTAGGGACACCATGAAAAAAGACTAAACTTGACTGCTGGATGGAGATTTGAACCTGCATTCTCCCGAATTCGACTTCATTGACACAGCACTCCACCACCTCACATGGTGCCTTCAGTTTAACGTGGATTCCTACCAACTGTACAACATCGCATTTTTCGACTTAGTAACTAATTGCCAAAGATGATGTAAGCGACGAGTGGTGATAAAACAGCAGAGTACCGACTGGATAGCGAACAATGGAGCTTTGCATTTGTAACCTTGACTTATGCACTGAGACAAATAGTTTCTCGGTAATTACATTGAATATCACTACGTTATCAATAGGAGGACCCATCACGTGACTCTAGTATTACATCTAAGCTATAATCGGTCCTGAGATAACCATTTTGTGGTTGAAACTCTCTTCTTTCCCGTGTTTACTCCTTAAATTGTGTTTGCTTTGAGCAAACACAGTTTTTCTTGTTTTAGTATCCAAACATGTTTCTGAGAAGTTTCTCTATATTCAGTGGTTCATTTATTCTCTGTTAAATTACGTATAAAGAATTCCTGCAGAGTAATACAGACCAGTTTGAGGTTATAGTATTTACATTAATAAAAATAGTGGTACAAATGTTAACATGAAAAATAAATATATACCTTAGTTTTACATATTTGCGTTCGCATGGCTGCTTTATCCCGGGTTCGAGTTCCGGATGGGGCACACATTTTCAACTATCCCCATTGATGTATGTCAACGCCAGTTGGCAGCGTAGGGTCTTTATTTAATTATCATTTCAGTAAATTACATGTCCTAACTCCTCTTAATTGTTGGTTTACTGAAAACTGAGTACTATGGAAGTGTCGGTGCAATCGAACTTTCTGAGCTCTCTTATCATATCAATTTGCAGTGTCTCCATAACATTTCAGAGGGCCACAAGGTGATTTGAGACTTCAGGCCTTTCGAAACCTGGCACAAACACTGACCTGATGTGGGCAGAAACCTGAGGAAATTCTACTGTGTTAGGTACATGCTAAATACTTCGCCAGCTTATTCATTCACACTGATGTTTTAACGTAAATGTTTTAGTAACGTAGACTTTCTTGCTGTACGACAGCTCTTTTGTGTTAATGGAGGAAATTGGGGGACATGGCCTATGGACTAATCAGGATGTTCACATAGCGATGTGAACCTCATTGTACCTAAGTAATAGTCAAATATTACGTTATATCAGATGAACCCTCTCCCATGAAAGCTTCCGGAAGTTGGAATTTCTCATCTGGTCATTAGATTTACTTATAAATCCATTCCTATTAATGTTACATTCAAATTTATTCAGTATAAGAATTTCATTTTAATTTAAAGGCACATGAGAATGTATGTATTTGATTTCTACTGTATGGAAATCTTTGGCAACGAGGTACGTTACATCTGCATCTGCGTACACACTCCGCAAGCCACCGTACAGTGCATGGCGGAGAGGGCCTTGTACCACTACTTTCCTTTCCTATTCTACTGGAAAATACGGTAAGGGAAAAACGACTGACTATACACCACCAAGAGAGCCCTGCCTCCTGTTATCTTCTTGGCCCTTACACGAAATGTACGTTGGTGGCGGTAGAATCGTGCTACAACAAGCTTCAAATGCCGGTTCTCCGAATTTTCTCAATACTGTTCCTCGAAAAGAACGACGCCTTTCCTCCAGGGATTCCCACTTCAGTTGCAGAAGCATGTCTGTAATAATTGTCTCTGAGCACTATGGGACTCAACTTCTGAGGTCGTTAGTCCCCTAGAACTTAGAACTAGTTAAACCTAACTAACCTAAAGACATCACACACATCCATGCCCGAGGCAGGATTCGAACCTGCGACCGTAGCGGTCTCGCGGTTCCAGACTGCAGCGCCTAGAACCGCACGGCCACTTCGGCCGGCCTGTAATAATTGCATGCTAGTCAAAGCTACAGGTAACTCTCTAGTAGCCCGTCTCTGAACTGCTTCGTTGTCTTCCTTTAATCCGACCTGTCTCTCTGTCTCAAGCACAAACTTGGTCTCCTTCATAGCGGACACCACTACCATAAAATTTGTTAAATGAAGACGAAATTTCTTTACATGATTTTAATTTGAGAAAACCTCTCTTTTCTTATACAACTATTTTCCGTTTGAAAAGGCACTTTAGCGAGTTAATCTATAACAAAATATGGTACGCATGCAAACGGCGGGTTAAAACTATGTGCTACAGGTGAGGATGACTTGCAAATTATACTTTTTCTGGTGATCTCACAGGCTCACTGCACTGAAGGCTGGGGAAAAACTGCAGTTTGGGTACAGAGGTTATTTGTAGGGAGTCAGGGGGTCGAGGTATTCTGATGATCGTCCCTAGCAGTGTTGTTCTAATATTATCTCTATTAATGTAAACAGCAACTGTTTGTCACGGCAGGACAATGAACCTTTCATTGAAACTTCCTGGCAGATTAAAACTGTGTGCCCGACCGAGACTCGAACTCGGGACCTTTGCCTTTCGCGGGCAAGTGCTTACCATCTGAGCCACCGAAGCACGACTCGCGCCCGGTACTCACAGCTTTACTTCTGCCAGTATCTCGTCTCCTACCTTCCAAATTTTGTAGTTTAATCTACCAGGCAGTTTCATATCAGCGCACACTCCGCTGCAGAGTGAAAATCTCATTCTGGAACCTTTCATTCATTGAAATATTATGGCGTTAACTGTTTCGAATCCTGATCACATGTAAAAACAGAGCTTTACTATTCCAGGTGAAAGGATCACGGAAGATTACTTTAATACCAAATAGCTATAATTGCAGTGCAGCTACTCAGAGAGGTCAAATGTGGGCTGTAATTGTCGTATGGCGGCGAAATTTGGAAGGTATGCTAATCCGTTAATGTGGAATCGATTTACGCTTAAAAAATTTAGTTCCAGTTTTGGCCACCAGGCGCTGTACAGCATCTCGTCGACGTCTTCAGTGCTCGTAAGGAACAAATATTGTAAGCGGCGGTCTCACTTGTTTGAACTTTTCTGCCCACCTCGTGTTCCCAATCCGTTGCACATGGAACTTTTGTATACGTCTTTCTTGCATTCACCCAAAGATTCGCACCTGGTGGCCAAAATCGGAACTAAATATTTTCCAGTGTAGAGCAGTTCCGTATTAACGCATTAGTGTACCTACCAATATTCGCTGCCACATGATAATTACGGCCCACACTAGACCTCTGTGAGTAACTGCACTTTAACTACCCGGTATAAAGGCAAAATGCATCTGCAAATTAAATACCATACTGCGGCGAGTAAAAGGTACTGAACGTTATAAAATGACTACTTATATACGTACTTGCTATGGGAAATGACCGCACCAGAAAACTATTTATATTAATGTACTTGGGGTAAATGAATGTCTTCGAAACGCCCAGTCCCACTGAGTAATATCCAAAAATGTGCCATAGTTGTGCCGCATATCCAGTCATCGTTCAGACTCTACCATACGAGCATGAATTAATTGAGTACCTCACATTAATTCCTAACCGTAACTAAGTTTCACATCTAACAGAGTAGCACCCATGTCGCATCAATAAAGAGGTAAGAAACAGAGATATTCACAAAGGCAAGAATGATGCATTAACTAACTTTGCATCGTCCATTCAATTTCCTTTTTGCTAAGCCACGTCAGCTTCCTTCACCGTATCTTCGCTGTAATAGACGGTTGCATCTGACGTTATATGTTATCAATTCTACCAGGCACGGAAACATGCGACGCGTAAGATCTGATTCCGCATTTTCATTTTGTACGATGTCGTCGTATTATTTAGTGACTTCAACCTGCCGCACACGTGTGCGCTTCGCAATAATTTCGTCCCTGCGTGCGCGATCAATAATGCACAGTTGTTTGCAGTATCCCTCATAAACGAGAAATGCCCCTTGACCACCGTGCATACAGTTTGAACCACATGAGCAACTGATTCTGTTTATTATTTATAAACGACAACTGCACAGTTGACAATATCTCTCCCCACTGTAATTAATATTTGAGTTTGCAGAACATAACGTTACTTGTTGCGCAACTACCGAGAACGCATATCCGCTGCTCGCCCAACGATGTAGGGCAATCGCCCTACACTATCGAGCGTACACCTGTCTGAACCATTAGCAGTTTGCCGTATATACAGGTGGCAGTGTCTCACTAACCGGTAGATCATCTACATCCACACTGACGACTACACCTAAACTCCACAAGCTATTTCATCATCTAGCACGAAGAGTACATTTGGTTCCACTCTCATTTCCCTCCTTCCCTGATCCACAACGATTAATGAAGGGGAAGAACGACTGCCCGTATGAGCTCTAATTTATCAGCTTTTCCCGCCGTGATCATTTCACGGTATGTATTGGGTGTGGCAAAAAGAACTCCCTTATTTTGGAATGAATAAAATCAAAACCTTATGACGTATCAAAAAATGCACTCCGCGTGAGATATCTGAAAGGAAAAGGCCCATGAGAAAGGCCGCGGCGTGTACGTCGCACCACGCGACAGCTAAGGTCTTACGAGTGCCAGCATACGTCTACGGCTAGGAGCGAGTAACAATTTCATACGAGATTAATAATTCTGAAGTGCGCGGTTAAATGCGTGCAAGCTCTCGGTAGCACACGATCCAGCTAAGAACTATAGTGGATACCTTTCTCTTGCCATACTGATTTCTCGTGGGTGATCCAAGAATCCTGGCCCTTTATCCCAGTGATCAATATAATCCGAGATATGATCAACCCGAAAAATCGCATTTTTGCAAGCGGCGTTTTGGAACGTTTTAGTCCTGTGCACTGTCGTGCACTGACCTATTTACTTCATTGTACAATCATAACTGCCGCAGGAGTTGTAGAGATTTAGGCTTTTTGTCGTCGACCACCTTGTAAGTAGGCTGTTTAGGTTCTTATATTGGTAACGCCACCGCCACGTAGCGCTCTGTATGAAAATCACTGGCTGTGCTGCATGCAGTCTGTGGCTGGCTTGCATTGTTGTTGGCTATTGTAGTGTTGGGCAGCTGGATGTGAACAGCGCATAGCGTTGCGCAGTTGGAGGTGAGCCGCCAGCAGTGGTGGTTGTGTGGGAGAGATCTGCGGTCCAACTGCAGGTTCAGCCGTTTCGTGAGCTCAGAGGCGTCCGTGATGCCAACGGCTTGCTGCACACTCTTCTTCGATGCGCGCGGAGTTGTTTCAGCACATCGTCAATCCAGGACTCGTCTTCTCGAAGTTCTGCTTGCGCAGTGTTACCGATCAATCTTGACCATTGTCACGGAATTTCCGTCAATTGAGTTTGTTCTCCCCAAGGAATCTTCATCTGGCTGCTGCGGTTTCCCGAGCGTGAGTTGAGTCTTCTGTAGCTCTGGATCGACGTTTCGCCGAAGTTCTCTGCACAGCCATCATTGTTGAGTCCACAGGTCGACGAAGGCATCGCGGACGCCTCTGAGCTCACGAAACGGCCGAACCCGCAGTTGGACCGCAGATCTCTCCCACACAACCACCACTGCTGGCGGCTCACCTCCAACTGCGCAACGCTATGCGCTGTTCACATCCAGCTGCCCAACACTACAATAGCCAACAACAATGCAAACCAGCCACAGACTGCATGCAGCACAGCCAGTGATTTTCATACAGAGCGCTACGTGGCGGTGGCGTTACCAATATAAGAACCTAAACAGCCTACTTACAACCTAATTATTGTATCCGGCGATATACTAATATTTGCCGGGCAAAGTATAGCCGACAGCACACGCCAGATCTCCGCAACATACATGTGACAAGTAAATACAAAAACAAAACACCTTTCAGTTTGCAATAAACAAAAATATTACTGTAATACAATAAATTCATTAATGATGTACAGCACCATACACCGTTTAGGCATGAAGACGTTTGTGTGACATAGCGCTATCTCTGTATCACTACACCATTCACACAGGAGTAATAACCTGTCGTTACGAATAGTAAGTCTCTCCACCAAAAAAGTGAAATAACATTTTTGAACCATTAACTACTTGGGCTGTGAATACATTGCAACCGGTCAAGCGACCGGCCAGCTCTTACTGTCGTATGCGTCAAACGGGAAGACTAAGTTAATCAGCGTTAAATATTTTGTACCATCGTGCATATCGCCTGCAAGCAGAACTGCCAGTTGCAGGTGCTGACCTGTATAGACTGTCATGAACCCGATTGTGAATTATTGCGGTTAAAAGTGAAAAGTGTCGCATTATACATTTATAGTGTAGTCATAAACAGTCTTAAAAGCTTTTATGGATGTTTCAGGATAGTTCGTGCTGTGAGATAATTATCGAGAAAAAGAATTCGATAGGTTGCTCTGTTTCCGAGTTAATTTTAATTGAAGTTAGCCTCTCAGACCGCTGCGCGAGCAAATTCTAACAGCCCGCCAGAGATGGTGTCGCCGAACATGTTCTTTGTTGGGTTTTGTAAAACCGAACAAGAGAGCGATATAAAGATTTCTCATGGGACGGTAGTAGGGATCGAACCACGTCAAAGGTGGGCAGCCTCGTGCGGTATCATCTACGATATGAGAACAATTGACATTAATTGTATCTGGCGGGCCGCTTGATTCTGCGTGCGCAACGTCCTGATTGGCTACATAAAATGCAGTAAAACATCGTGATAAAACAGATTGTGAATTTTAAATTGTCCTTAGCAGTCAAAAATAACACTTCAGATTCTAGCGGAGGGAATGAAAAGTCTGGAATATCAGAATGGTTTACGAACTGTAAGGAACAGAACAGGACCGCAAAAAACAGCAGTAAGTGAGCTAGGTTGCCACTAACGATGATTCAAACGCGTAGCTGTCAAGACTTTGGGTGTATTCTGGCTATCCGAACACACAGGTGAACGGTCTACAACGTTTACCGGCAGAAGATACCAACAAACGATTTTTTGCAAGGGTTGCTAACAGCGTAAAAGAAATCATTCCTGTAGACATTATTCACAGCAAACACGAGGCACGTAAGTAAAACTCTTGCACTGACAATATAAAACGTGCTATCAGAAAATAAAATTATGTTTAATGCGTCCTTCATACTCTGAGTGTCTATCCGGAGTGACTGTCTATCCGGATAGTAAGTGCAATGACCACATAGTAGGAAAAGCAGATGCCACACTGAGATTCGTTAGAAGAATATTAAGGATATGTAATTAATCCAGTAAAAAAATGGCTTACAGTTCGCTTGTTCGGCCGATAGTATATTTCATCAATATGGGACACTTACCAGGTAGTGGTGATAGGAGAGGGGGGGGGGGGGGCGGGGAGGGAGGGAGGGAGGGAGGGAGGGAGGGAGGGAGGGAGGGAGGGAGGGAGGGGAGAGAGAGATAGAGATAGAGAGAGAGAGAGAGAGAGAGAGAGAGAGAGAGAGAGAGAGAGAGAGGATACAACGAAGAGCGGAGCGTTTCGTCACGGGATCCTTTACTAGGTTCGTGAGCGTCACAGACATGGTCAACAAGCTCTGGTGGCAGACGCTACACGAGAGGCGTTGTGCATCACGGAGAGGCTTACTATTGAAATTTCGGGAGAGCACTTTTCGGGAAGATTCTATCAATATATTACTTCCTCCCACATATATCTTGCGAAATGACCACAACAAGAAAATTCCAAAAATGGGCTAATACAGAGGCTTCGCGACAATCGTTCTTCCTACGAACCATTCGCTAATGGTACAGGGAAAGGGGGGGGGGGGGGAGGGAAATCAGATAGCGGGACCAAAACCTCCCTCCGCCACACACCGTCAGATAGCTTTTTGACTACTGATGCAGATGTAGAACTGTGGAAAGTGCACAAAACTGTATGCCAAAAGTATATTATGTTCTATGTTTTAAAAACACTGAACAATCATGTACGTATTATGCGCTAAACGATAATTTACCCTGGCAGAAAGGTAAAAAAAGTGGACCACAAAACTATAGTCCAGTGTCCTTGACATCCACTTGTTGTAGAATCTTAGAACGGTTTTCTGAACTCAAACTCAGTGTGGCGTCTCGGAAAAAGTACTCCTCCATACCAACCATCATGGATTACGAAAGCAGCGATTAAACTAATCCCTACTCCCTCTTTTATCACATGACGTGTGAAAATCGTCGATCAAGAGGTCATGTAGGTGCAGATTCTGTTGACTTACGGAAAGCATTTGACTCAATATCACACCTATGCTGATAATCGAAAGTACGATCGTATGTTCTGTCATAACTGTAACGAAATTTGATACACATTGTTGATTTCTTGGTAAGAAGAACGCATCTCCATTTTGGATGGAAAATCATCGAAAGATGTAAAAATATCTTATGGTGTACGCAACTGAAGTGTGTTGGGACCCTTGTTATAAATTAATGACTTTGCAGCCAGTATTATTAGTAACCTCCGACTTTTCGCAGATAATGAATTACTGCCCGATAGAGGATGTACAAACATTTGTCTTGACAAATTCCAGTGAAGTGTAAGCATTGGCAACTTTGATTTAAATGTTCAAAATGGCAGAATTGTTCACTTCACAAAAAGAAAACGTTTAGTGGCTTATGGTTACAACATCAATGGGTCACAATTGCTATAAGTCAACGCTTACCTGGATATAATAGGTTTTAGGGATATGCAATGCATAGATCAGATAGAGTCATTCGGTAAAACAGCTGGAAGGCTTCGGTTCATTTTAGGATACTACGAAACCGCAATCATCTGTCCTAGAACATTACTCGTGTGCGTTGAACCCAACCAGATAGCGTTAACAGGAGATATTGAACGTGTACAAAAGGTTCACATGGCTCTGAGCACTATGGGACTTAACATCTGTGGTCATCTGTCCCCTACAACTTAGAACTACTTAAACCTAACTAACCTAAGGATATCACACACATCCATGCCCGAGGCAGGATTTGAACCTGCGACCGTAGCGGTCGCGCGGTTCCTGACTGTAGCGCCTAGAACCGCTTGGCCACTCAGGCCGGCGAACGTGTACAGAGAAGGGCAGCACGACTGGACACAGACTTGTTTGAACGATGGGGTAGTGTCGCGGAGGAACGGAACAGACATAACGTTGACGACCGACGCATACCGAAAAAAAAAAAACTTACTTGCAAAGTTTCAACAACAAGTCGTAAGCGAGTAATCTAGGAATATACTACAACCGCTTGTGTATCGTTCCCGTAAGAACATCGAAGACAAACTAGGACAATGAAAACGCTCAGACAGTCGTTTCAGTAATTATTCCTCCCGTCCTCCACATATCAATTTAACAGAAAGTGCCTCCTGCCGTGCATTTCACAGTGACTTTGCGAGACTGTAGATTTAGGTGAAAAAGCTGAGCACTAAGATGCGGGCCACCTGATTGCTTAAGATCCGTAGCATGTTCTATATGCATAAACGGCCTATTCAGCAGCTCAGTATTAAACGGATATCGTCTGACAACGAGACAACTCATCGTATTGCGAGGCAAGTTCTAGTTGCCGAGTAAGCCGCCAGAGCGCTCTGCTTGCGCCACTTCTGGGTCGCCAGCGATGTTGGGCGGTGCGTAATTGTTACTGTAGTCGTCTTTAGAAAGTTGCGCTGCGCCCTGTACACGGCTGTGACGGGGAGTGTGTGTGTGTGTGTGTGTGTGTGTGTGTGTGTGGGTGTGTGTGTGCCGTGTTGCGGCGGCGCCAGAGACCTCAAGTTGCGGAGACCTCCCACTTCCGTGAGCTCGGCGCTTACACTATCCGGTAGAACTTCCGTATATCTTCGCTTAATATCCCGCGAAATTGCTGTCGGAATTTGCATAATCAGGATTAAGGGATATTAACAGCGGTTAGTGAGACGCCAGGGAAGCGTCAAGCCGTACTCTGAGCTACGGTCGAAGTTTCTTATTGTCCTCGTTACCCGAGTTCTATCCCTCTGTCTCCCACGACAGTTTTCTTCCGTGGTGGAGTAGGAGTCTATTTGGCGTCAGGAACGGCATCCGGCCACCCCTTAAAATTAACACGCCAAATCTGGTTAACCACAAAAGCAGACCCCGCCAGTCAGGATAAATGCTTGGAAAAAGAGAGAGACTAGGAGTCTAGTGATACTAAAAGGCTGTATACTGGCCATAAGGTTTTGTGTACAGGTGGTTTCCCACATACGTTGTCAGTCGAGAAAAATGATCAGCTTCTCTGTAGTAGTCAACAAGGATTTTGTAAGCACCTGTTATGTTACAAGAAGTGTTAACATTGAGAACCAGAAGTGTTATCACTGAGTAGCTTGTGTTTCTGATCTTCTGGAACGTCTTTGACAATGTTTCGTACCGTTCACTTTATAAAAAAGGCAAAAACGTCCACGGAATACCAGAATACATCGACATATTAGGTTGGTGTACAAATTCCGAGCGTTTTTGTTTTTTATGTTGTTATTGCGGTTGCTATCGGTTTGTTTATCGACTTTGTTTATTTGTTGTTGACTGTTGCTATTTGAGTTTACATGTTCTTATTTTCTCGTTCCAAGATAGTGAGTGGAATTGTGGACGCTAGAAAATGGAGTGAGAAGTTGCGAAATCGGACCATTTCCGACATATTCTTCTGTTTGAATTCAATGGAGGGGTGACGGCGCCTGGTATGGGGATAGCGCCATTGGACAGAGCATGGAAGAAAAAGTTTTTCTTGTTTTAAGGAGGATCATTTTTACATTAATGACTCTCCACGTTCAGGGAGACCTTCGAGATTTGATGAAGTTCGTTTAAATGCATTAATTCACAATGGTCCACGGCACTGTACTCGAAAACCGGTTAATGTGATGAACTGTGACGATTTCCCCATCGTGCGACTGTAGTGTCGCAGAATAGTAAACAGTTGGAAACGAAGAATATTGCCAAAGTTTCGTTGCCTACGCCGAGAGGCAGAGGCAGTAGGTTGGCCAAGAAGTAAGAGGATTGCACATATATCGGAATGTGTCGTCACGCAGGGGCAATGGCCTGGTTACACGCAACAGGCGAGAGAGAATTGCTTACAAGGGAACCTCCCCATCGCACCCCCGTCAGATTTAGTTATAAGTTAGCACAGTGGATAGGCCTTGAAAAACTGAACACAGGTCAATCGAGAAAACAGGGAGTTGTGTGGAACTTTGAAAAAAATAAGCAAAATATACAAACTGAGTAGTCCATGCGCAAGATAAGCAACATCAAGGACAGTGTGAGCTCAGGAGCGCCGTGGTCCCGTGGTTACCGTGAGCGGCTGCGGAACGAGAGGTCCTTGCTTCAAGTCTTCCCTAGAGTAGAAAGTTTACTTACTTTATTTTCGCAAATTTATGATTTGTCCGTTCGTTCATTGACGTCTCTGTTCAATGTAATAAGTTTCGTGTCTGCGTTTTGCGACCGCACCGCAAAACCGTGCGATTAGTAGACGAAAGGACGTGCCTCTCCAATGGGAACCGAAAACATTTGATCGCAAGGTCATAGGTCAACCGATTCCTCCACAGGAAAGCACGTCTGATATTTTGTATACGACACTGGTGACGGCATGTGCGTCACATGGCAGGAATATGTTGTCGACCCTCCTAACTTGTACGCTTGGCGAATAGTAAAACGATTCTTCTACCTTGCCTGATTTAGGTTTTGATGTGGATGTGGTAATCACTCCCAAATAAGTGATGAAAACATAAGGGTTTGTCACATAAACTGAAAATAAAAAATTAAACTTTTCATTCGAGGGACGACTTGAACCAAGGACCTCTCGTTCCGCAGCTGCTCACTCTAACCACGGAACCACGGCGCTCCTCAGCTCAAACTATCCTTGATGTTGCTTATCTTGCGCATGGACTACTCAGTTTGTATATTTTGCTTATTTTTTTCATAGATCCACACAACTTCTCCCTGTTTTCTCGATTGATCCGTGTTCAGTTTTTCAAGGTCTATCCACTGTGCCAACTTATAACTAAATCTGAGGGGGGTGCGATGGGGAGGTTCCCTTGTTAGTACGTGGGTTTGTGTTAGACGGAGACTTTCGTATAGTGCAAGACAGAGGTATAGCGTCAGCTATACTGCATTTCACAACTTCGCGTAAGTCTGTCGCAACAACACGTAACTCTGTCGCAAGAACACCTAAGGGGAGAGTACGACAGATGAATCAGCAGTATAAGTGGAACGAATGCGGTCATTACAAACGAGCATGACGTCAGGACGTCGCTCGCGCTTCCTTTAAATACGCCAGCTTTGATAGCAACAATGCACTCGCAGTCAGACTTGCAGCTAGATGTGTTCTGGGTCGCTGCGCAGCGCTCAGCTCGGTGATCGACATGTTAATCTTTATTACGGAGATGTTGCAGTAAGGTCGGCCCATCCAGCAGCAGACGTGAGGGGACAGTACCAGCTCTGGTCCTCTCTGCTGCCGCTGTCAATCATCAACCCAGGATTAGCAGACGTCACGGCAGACTTGCTCGCCGCCAATGCTGACCACATCAGTGAGCCGTCGTCGAGATCGTGCGGGGCCTAGGCTCTGTGCATCCCCCGTCACAACCGGGTGAGCCGACGACGCTGGGGGACTGCAGCCCGTTGCGCCCGTCCACCGCGGACGAGCCACCAGGAGGAGCAGGGAAGAAGACTGGGTGGGATAGAGTACACTCCGCACTACGAGAACGCCTCTCGTGCCGACAGCGTCGGGACTCCAACCCGGAGCCACCTGCTATCCGCCGTCGAGCCGGCCGGCCAGCCCGCGCAGCTGCTTGCTGTCCGCAGCCGAGCCGCCGCCCAGCCGGGCGCCGCCAGCCACGCGCGGCCAAAGTAAGGGCATTCCTCCGCTACGTCACAGCATGCGGCGCTGCGCTAGCAAGACTGCGCGGCCCGGAGCTGGTGTCATCGCTACGAGTCAGCGAGGACTCGGGGAAGGTCGTTGATATCACCAAGCCACATTGTACTCGGCAGGAATAAAGATGTTATGAATTATCAATGTTTCTTTGGCGTTTCTGACGCCTCTACAGGCATTTCCTAGCATCCTGACAACTGGAGAGGTCACCGCTCGGCCATCCAGTCCACCGTAGGCGACCGGGACCACCGGGGCGCCTACTCGACATTTTTACGCAATGGGAAAGGTTCAAAAATCGGGTGTACGGCTGGCTCGTGAACAGCACCGACCATTCTTATGCTGTATCGTTATGGGTGACGAGAAATGGTGTCCTTACGGTAACGTAAGGAAAGCAAAAAGGAATGGTTGAGCACAAACAAAGCAACAACTCTTCGTACAAAAATCTGCGCGCATCCACAAAACTTAATGTTATGCATCTGGTGCAACAGCGATGCTGTGGTGTACTACAACACTGGATTCGCATTCGGGAGGACGACGGGTCAATCCCGAGTCCGGTCATCCTGATTTAGGTTTTCCGTGATTTCCTTAAATCGCTCCAGGCAAATGCTGGGATGGTTCCTTTCAAAGGGCACGGCCGACTTCCTTCCCCGTCCTTCCCTAATCCGATGAGACCGATGACCTCGCTGTCTGGTCTCCTTCCCTAAAACAACCAAAGAACCAAGTACGAACTGCTTCCCTGATGTGTAATCATCACTGCTGACATTTCTTGTTATCAACTGAAACGTCCTGCAGACGCAGTCCGAGAACAACTACCAGGAAGACTGTGGGAAGTGGTGGTACTGCACGATAACACCCGCCTGCACTCCGATAAGCTGAAGAAAAGCACGATACATAATTTGGATTGGGAAGTCATTCCGCACCCGCCTTATGCGCCTCATCTTCTGCCACCAGATTTTCGCCTTTTACGCTTTCTGTGGAAGACCTTCCTTTCCGGATGAAAATGCGGTCCGAAGTTGGCACGATGAGTTCTTCGCCTCAAAACGACATTTCTACAGACGCCGGCCAGAGTGGCCGTGCGGTTCTAGGCGCTACAGTCTGAAACCGAGCAACCGCTACGATCGCAGGTTCGAATCCTGCCTCGGGCATGGATGTGTGTGATGTCCTTAGGTTACTTAGGTTTAGGTAGTTCTAAGTTCTAGGGGACTAATGACCTCAGATGTTAAGCCCCATAGTGCTCAGAGCCATTTGAACCATTTTTTTTTTCTACAGACGCGAAATCGCATTGCTATGCCTATCGGAAGAACGGGTATACTGTAGCTATCCAAAAATACAGTGTCCAAATTTGAACTTCCTCCTCCACAGGCAGGTTCTTTTCCCTTAGACGTGCTCTAGGGTGAATCTTAGGCTGTCTATAAAAGTAAAATTTTGTTCATGAACGGTTCCTCATAAAAAAACACGATAATCCATTATTTTTGGGTACGAAAAGAACCAATTGTGGGCATAACCACTTCCATAATGTCTATTCATGACAAATTTAAGAAATTTTTGCCATATTTTTTAAGATGGTGTTCTCGGAGAGTCTTGAAACTTTTTTTCGGTGTCACTATACGTTAGAGAGATCCAAAGGTTCAAAGTTACCGTACTTATGCACGTACAATTTTCACATAATATCCGTTCTGAGGCATAAGTGTAGTAAAATTACACTGACCTAGCGAACAAAAAATGGCTCTGAGCACTATGGCACTCAACTTCTGAGGTCATCAGTCTCCCTAGAACTCAGAACTATTTAAACCTAACTAACTTAAGGACATCACACACATCCAAGCCCGAGGCAGGATTCGAACCTGCGACCGTAGCGGTCGCACGGTTCCAGACTGAAGCGCCTAGAACCGCTCGGTCACTCCGGCCGGCTCACCTAGTGAACACATAGCAAGGCTTATAGGGTCATTGCAAGGGTTCTGAGGTCACAAAACTACGTTTCTAGTCAGCATTTTTTCACCAACAAAACTTTATGAAGCGCTTTCTCTGTGTAATGGGCACTTCACGCCTATACAGATATCTACAAAGTGATACTGCAATGACAAACAATGGGCTAAAATCGGTCTTAAAATGTGTAAAAAGAAATTAAAATTACTGCCAAACATTATGTAAAACTGGAAAGGCTTCGAATTTAGCAAAATATTTACAACAATGTTTTTAATTATTGAAGATACAATTCATAAGCCAAGCGTTTTCGATGAACTGCGATCGATGAACGAAGTATCCAAAAAAGAATGTAAAGGAAACGGTTTTATGTTAACCCAACGTCATGCTTTCTTATTTGTTGTTTGTATGTGTTAAAGTATACAAATTTGTCTAGGTATGCAAATAAACTGTGAAAGTTTCATTCAACTATAAAATTCGTAAAATATAAGCTGTACACCCTGCTATGGCACGGTAGATAAAGGAAACAGCCGGAAAAATGCTCCTAATGGAGCACAAAAAGGTAAATATGTTCCCCTTTAAAAGACCCGACACAGAAATGGCGAAACAGCTTCCTCATCTAAAATTATGGCATGTGGACATAACCGCGCTTTTTTTATGCTGAAAGAGGGCAGGAGAGAGATAACGACTGTTGTAAGGTAACCGTTCTGTTCAAGCCATATTTTATTTCGTT
Organism: Schistocerca piceifrons; assembly: GCF_021461385.2. Lineage (NCBI taxonomy): Eukaryota > Metazoa > Arthropoda > Insecta > Orthoptera > Acrididae > Schistocerca > Schistocerca piceifrons. Next base: position 950,868,784 of record NC_060139.1, read on the forward strand.
ATTTTCCAGTATCAAAATTTTGCACCGCATCTGCGGGTATCGTGTAGCTTTTAGTAAGTAGAACCTGTACTGCAGAACGCACACAGTCGGGAGTAAGATTTAAGTTCCCATTTTGGCTGAAGGAGCCGGTGGGCCATATGGCTTTGCCAGTGACGGTGATGTGAGGAGCTGAGGCTAAACATGAGGACGCCCCTTACGTCAGTAGCGAGGTAAGCAGAGAAAGCACAGTTATTATAGCGCGAAGTCAGTAATGTTGTGTCGTAAATATTTGCTAACAATAGTCGTTTTTTCCAATAAAAATAATAGGAAACCTGGAAGTCATCAGTATTTTATTACAACAGCCAGAAATCAATCATCTTAATGAATAAATGAATAATGCTCAAGCTACCGAAAATGTACGAACGGCTACAAAATATCACGAGGTACAAGCTGCGCGCCTTAGTCACCAGTCGACGAAAAGACGCCTTCCTATCTACTTCTGTCGTAAGACCATGCTCTCAGGAATTTGTCAGTTTTCAATTAATCTTTGTTAATAGTGTCGATAATATCATATTATGGTATTTAGTAAGTAAATACATCATAATGAAATCCCCTTTGAACTTTATTCCGAACACTACAGCTTCCTGCTTCATCACTTAGAGTCACAAGAACTAGGGTTGCACTTTACAGATAACCCCACAGCAACTTGCAACTTGTGAATTGTGAATTATCACTCACAACATCATCATTTAACTTTATTGCTATGGTATGCTGTGCACTGTCAGGGTGCCCCATCTCCAGTTTGACAATATTCCATATAGTTTTAATCTCATTATCCGCATTATTAATTTCTGTCAGAACACATACGCTTCTCGACTTCTTAATGACTTTCCTTAAAATATTACAGTATCTTTTGTAGTAAGCAGGTAACGTCGGATCCTGACTTATTGTGGCCTGTCCATATATTTCCCTCTTCCTCTTACACATTATCATAATTCCCTTAGTAATCCATGGCTTACTTGACTTCGTAATGGCTTTTTTGGATAACGTTTCAGGAAAGTAGCACTCAAATACCGAGACAAATTTACGGTGGAATAAATTGAATTTGGCATCTGCAGCATCATTTTCTGTGTACGATTCATCCCATTCTATCTCTTCTGGGCTGCACTTAAAGCTCTGTATCCTGTTCGAATTAATAAGCCTCCCTGCCTTGTACGAACCTGCCTGAATCCTGTAAGGTGCTATATGTATTATTTCCATTAATGGTGCATCATGATCAGATAGCCCATTAACAATTGGGTACACATTAATTGTTTCTGCCTGGGCGCTGTCTCTGAAAATGTTATCGATAACTGACCTACTATCCTGCTGCACACGAGTTGGAAAATTTACGACAGACACTAGATTGTAACAACCAAACAAAGATTGTCTCATTTTTCCTATTCGTATCTTTTAAGAAATCTACATTAAAATCACCACAAACCACTAACTTCTTCTTTTTGTCTGACAGGTAGTTCAATAATGCCTCAAGATTTTTCATGAAAAGCTGAAATTTAGCTTGATGTGATCTGTAGATTATTACAATTACTATAGAAGTATATTGCAGAAGCAACTCACAAGCACATGCTTCAAGGATCTGATCTATACAAAAACTATTTCTTTCAATATTTTTGACTTTGTGTCCAGTTTTTATACAAGTAGCAACTCCACCTTTTTCCGTGTTGACTCTACACGAATAAGATGCTAATCTGTAATCCCTTAAATTTAACTTCTCCATCCCTGCGGTTACATGGTGTTCAGAGAGACAAAAAACTTCTATACCTTCAGAATTTACCCCATTTTCTAGGCATACAAGAAGCTCAACTATCTTATTTTTCAGTCCTCTAATGTTCTGAAGAAACAAAGGAATTTTATTTCTTTGGATACTGCTACAGACATTATGGCATTGTTCTGTTTTAATCTCTTTCAATACTCTCTACCTGTAACCTGACTAACCTAAAAAACGTGTCCCTCTGAATCCAGTAATCACAGGTATTTTGTCTTGTGTGCATGTGGCCCCCCTTACATTTTCTGCCAGGTCAACTAATCTATCCTTCCCCCTCGTATTCGGGTGCAGGCCGTGACTAAATAGTGTATTCCCACCTCCCAATTGCATCAACGGGCACAGCACAGATATGAGATTTAGTTTCTACCAACAGTAACCCCCCCCCCCCCCCCCCAGCTCACTGTTAACACGGTTATTAACCCAGGACTGGTCATGACGCTGCAAAACATCCACAAACCCCACGAGAGTGTGAGCTGTTGCTGTACCTGTTACATCCAGGTCATACCAAATACTATAGTCCGAATTGCTAGCCAGGCTGTTTCCTGCTCCTTCTACTATAAGAACATGGTCCTTGCCATCAAAATGTTTGCACAAGGCCCCTAGGTTTCCTGCAACCTCCTAAGCTTAACATTAAGTTTCACAATGCTTGTAACCTGGTACTCGACTCCTAGCCTATCGTGTAGCAACTGGGCTACACCTCTCCCGTGAATGCTAGCTAATAGCAGGACTCTTTTCTTTCTGCTTGATTTTACTCCCTACCTAGCATCACAATTGTTACTACGAGTCTGTTGCACCCTACTTTGCTCAAAAAATGTTTGAGGCTCTTCTACTTTAGGCAACAAATTAAACTGATTGCTCACTGGAATCTGAAAAGTGATTTCTGATGTAATCTCCTTCTGACTACGACCTGTTACCAGATGCCATTGTCTCTTTCCCTCTTCAACCTGTCTAATTCAAAGTACTTCATTTCTAGTTCTGCATGAAGGGCACAATTTTTTTCCTGTTCCGCGATTTTCTTGTCACGGCTACATAATCTACAACTCCATTGGCGGGCCTCATCTGACACTATGACAGCTTCCCCGCTACAATCTCCCCAGTGAAACACCAACCCACAATCCTGACATATCACCCCCGTGCTCACTAATCTACGACAACATCCACATTTGTCACACATAAAGGCAGATTAAACAATACAAATCACATTAAAAACAAACAACACAAATACAAACAATACAAACAACACAAATACAAACAATACAAATCACACTACAAACAATTCCCCTACACCAATTAATAATTAGCAGAAACTAACTTAGCTTGCGGTGAGATGAGCAGAAAACTTTTGGACGGCAGGCGGTTGTAAACAGCGCGAAGTTAACTGTGGCGTAGGTTATAGTGACGTAAATGACGAAACGAGTAAGAAACTGAAAAGGCACGATATTTTCTAGCGACAAATTTGAACAGGCGCTATTACTGAATTACGTATAAATACTCTAATAGAAACAGAAACACCACTTAACGACTTTACAGCACAATATGGAAAATTAACTGTACGGTAGTGTAGAAACGCAGAAAATATGAACCGAATGCAAACTATACACGTACGATACTCTTCACAATAAACCTACACAGACACTATCCGGAAATTATTGAATAATAAGATAACTTACTGCGGTCAAGAACGAAACCAAACCCACGGCAAAGGCTTGCACTTTAGAACAGTTAACTTTTCACGAGAACTACGCAAATAAAAGCGAAACCTTCAATATGTAAATCACAATAGATACTAATTTACTTATTTAAGCTACAATATTGCCTAGATATATTGTTTTTCCACGAGTAAACACCTATATTCATGAGCGCACTCAGTAAACACACGCTCCTGCTCCAAAGAGCTTAGTTCAGTCTGAGAGACTGTTCCGACAGGAGCACTTTTCCGCTGGTGGACATAATATTCCATGTTCGCGTACATCTTTTCCGGTGTACTCAGTCTCCTCATGACCATTAGTGAACGAAGTTCACTTTGTAGAACAATGTAAGACATTTTATTGCGTGTCTCACGTATCATTGGTGGAAATGAACTATGCTAGTGTTTTATGAAAAAAAAACTAATATTCGTTAGATGATGTATACTATTTTATGCAGACTAGGAAAGAGTTGTAAATGTATGTTGACGAAAAGTGCATAGTCGGAGTACATTGGCAATAAACTTGGGATATATTACTGTTTAAAAATATTGATTTCAAGTGTAATTGCTAGCGCTCAATAATTCGCTGATTTTGTTTAAACAACATCACCGATTGTCGAAAAGACGCAGAATATCAGTAACAGAAGTTTAGATTTTCTGCAACTGATCGTAGAAAAGAATTTTCCTTTGTTTACCGTATTCTTCCTCAAATGAGGTAAACCTGAAGATGTTTACTAAATTATAATTACACTGTCAAACTGTATCCAGCATTACACGAAGCTTTAGTATGCTAAAATACCTACAGATGAAGCCATAGCTGCTTCAAAATAATTAAACAACAATAAAAACAGGTGAGTGGATAAGAAACCGTATGAGAATAGCCTTTATTCTCTGTAATAATACGCTAAGTCCACCTTTAAAATACGCGACGGCGTTTACTCATCAAGAGATTTATGTGTTAAGTCCTGAGCCGAGTTTTTCTACCCTTTATTGCGCAGAGAATTCCGCATTCACAGAATTGTGGGGAATTAAATGCGCACTTAACTGTTTTCTGCAAATCTACTGTGCGGAACAACAAGAGGGGGTGCATTCCCTTCACCGTATTCCACACAAACGGACAGGCGTAAATCGGAATGGGGTGCAGGGGCGGGGGAGTATCGAAGGGGCATAATCTCTGTCCCCCTCTCTCATGAACATTTTGTTGGAAACATTCCGCAGCTAATCACCTAAAACCGTCTAAATACTTGGGTACGCAAATAGCTCAGCCGGAACAACAAAACGCGCTACCAGAAGAGATCATATACACGGACAATAATACCTGAAGAATAGCCATACCACTTTAAAAAATGAGTGATTTCGGCATAGACGTTTGGCTTTCTTCAGGACGGATTCATCGATTAAGACCTAAATAGCCCTGAAAATTTGAACCATTCGTTTCAAACAGTGGGTCACAAAATAAAATCCGAAGTTCTCTTTGCTTAATTAGCACATATATTCTATGAATGGCGTGAAGGCCTAAGGTATGCCGACGATCTTAAACAATAGTTATGAATACAAAAGACACCGAATTTTACACTATGTTATTCAGAAGGTATAAAACTACACATACACTACTGGCCATTAAAATTGCTACACCGAGAAGAAATGCAGATGGTAAACGGGTATTCATTGGACAAATATATTATACTAGAACTGACATGTGATTACATTTTCACGCAATTTGGACGCATAGATCATGAGAAAACATTAACCAGAACAACCACCTCTGGCCGTAATAACGGCCATGATTCGCCTGGGCATTGAGTCAAATAGAGCTTGGATGGCGTGTACAGGTACAACTGCCCATGCAGCTTCAACACGATAACACAGTTCATCAGGAGTAGTGACTGGCGTGTTGTGACGAGCCAGTTGCTCGGCCACCATTGACCAGACGTTTTCAATTGGTGGGAGGAGAATGTCCTGGCCAGGGTAGCGGTCGAACATTTTCTGTATCCAGAAAGGCCTGTACAGGACATGCAACATGCGGTCGTGCATTATCCTGCTGAAATGTAGGGATTGGCAGGGATCGAATGAAGGGTAGAGCCACGGGTCGTAACACATCTGAAATGTAACGTTCATTGTTCAAAGTGCCGTCAATGCGAACAAGACGTGACCGAGACGTCTAACCAATGGCACCCCATACCATCATGCCGGATGATACGCCACTATGGCGATGACGAACACACGCTTCCAATGTGCGTTCACCGCGATGTCTCCTAACGTTGATGCTACCATCATGATGCTGTAAACAGAACCTGTATTCATCCGAAAAATGATGTTTTGCCATTCGTGCACCATCGCAGGCGCTCCTGTCTGTGATGAAGCGTCAAGGGTAACCGCAGCCATCGTCTCCGAGCTGATAGTCCGTGCTTTTGCAAACGTCGTCGAACTGTTCGTGCATATGGTTGTTGTCTTGCAATCGTCTCAATCTGTTGATCAGGGTTCGAGACGTGGCTGCACGATCCGTTACAGCCATGCGGATAAGATGCCTGTCATCTCGACTGCTAGTGATACGAGGCCGTTGGGATCCAGCACAGCGTTCCGTATTACCCTCCCGAACCCATCGATTCTATATTCTGCTAACAGTCATTGTATCTCGACCATCGCGAGCAGCAGTGTCGTGATACGTTAAACCGCAATCGCGATAGGCTACAATCCGACCTTTATCAAAGTCGGAAACGTGATGGTACGCCGGTCAACTGCTATTTGTGTAAGAGAAATCGGTTGCAAACTTTCCTCATGTCAGGACGTTGTAGGTGTCGCCACCGGCGCCAACCTTGTGTGAATGCTCTGAAAAGCTAATCATTTGCGTATCACAGCATGTTCTTCCTGTCGGTTAAATTTCGTGTCTGTAGCACGCCATCTTCGTGGTGTAGCAATTTTAATGGCCAGTAGTGTACAATAATCGGATTACGTGAGAAGCTGACGTTACTTTAGAATTCCACGTGTAATAACCATTAATGATAGAAAACCGTCAAATTTTTTTCATAAAATTGTTGTGCTCTTTACGCTAAAATTTCGTAATTTTTGCTGCTTATCCATAATCAGTTACTCATCTTCACTTTACAACACGTTTTTGTCAAAAGGAGTAATTATTTTTACAGGTACTATTGAAAGTAGCAAGCATAATTATCATCCAGGTTGATTGTTTCCTCTTATGTTGTCCTGTAGACTACTCGTATTACTAAAAAGCTAGTTGTCGTATTGGCTCACAGCTATTTTTCAGAGGCGCCAGCCGACTATTTCTTGAAATCTGCGCAAAGGCAAATACATCGAAGTTTTTGTGAAGTCTCAAGACAAAAAGAGAAAGAGATAGTAATACGAAACTATGCAGAAGTGTCTTTAGCTGTGGAAGGAACGTATAATTTCAGAAAAAAAGGAAGCAGAATTGTCTTACGTATTAAAAATGCCCTTCTTGACGTGATTTCGGCTGTCCTTCATTTCTTACATGTATCCTCCTAAAATCGCGATCATTTTGCACGTACATTGCCCATCGTCGCAATGATAGGAGGGAGAAAAATTTCAAGCAGTTTCGAGGTGCTAATCAATTTCGCACGTTTGTGCTGCAACGTAACCAAAGTACGATACGCTACTATTTCTGAATTTTAAAACAAGAATTTCACAGGACTCATTACACGTCCTATATACATGTATATAGACCGCCACGGCAGTGACGGACGCAGAAAAATGAAAGCGATCTTGAATAATAAATGTATCGTTCTACAAATTTAGAAGCAGCAGTACAATCTCTGTGTTATACGCAGAAAGGTCATAAATCCTTCCAAGATCGTCAGATCTATGTCCAAAATTTTAACTTTTCTTTCGTATTCGGCCGGTAAAAAAGTAGAGCCACAAGTGAAGAACGTTACTGAAACCCTTGTCACATATTAGACCTAATTATAATGTAAATCAAGGTTAAACTAGCAAAATTAGACAATAAGGTACATGGTAAGATCAAAGAATGGTTAAAGTTCTAATTAATAATGTTAACAGAAATGGAAGGCTGTTTGTTACTTCAATGTTATGAAAACAACTGCGGGGAAGACTGAATATGGGTCACTAGTGCTAGTACATTAATGATAGCAAGTACAACAGACACAACCAAAGAAGTATATAAGTCACGACATGCTTGCTAAATTTCATTATAATGTTTCATTTGACTAACAAACAGCAATCCGTTAATCCATGGCAAGACGTTAAAAATTAATCTCCTTTTTGTTTCTCCGTTACTCCGTTAAGCATGTTTTTAAGCTATGATACAGACACGAAACTATGATTTATACATATCTTTTGTTCAGTAGAGAGCGATGCACGTTAAGAGCGCGACAAGCAATCCAGTGAACTGAAATGATAGTCGTGATCCACACTTACTTTTCCGCCTCAGTCTTGACTTAGTAACAACGTAAGTGTTTGGATATTCCTCCAATCGAGTATCCAGAAATAAAACGTAGATTGCCTTGAAATCTCACAAGGGACATCTTCATTTCGTAAGATTTTGCCCAATGCTGCTTCTGCAAATTCAAGCAACATTGAAGAGCACGGTTTGGTTTGTTATGGCCAGTTGTACTTGCGTTGTAGGGAAGGCTGTTTAACCGTATAAAGCTGACAGGCGCAACTTGAATTTTACTAGCATAGTGGAATGATATTTAGTATCTCCTTGACGTTACCTTTTTCGTCTTAACTCCACACTCCGTCCCAGGAAGCGGCGATGTGACAAGTATCCGAAGTCAAGGAAAGCTGTGAACACGCAGGTATTCCACTTCCCTGGGCAGAAGCCGATGAAAAGTCGTCAAATACCCAATACGTTTCCACTAGCACTTATCTCTTAAAACACAGGCATTCACACTCCAATTATTCCTGGATCCGCTGCAGTCGAAGGCGATTTTTTTTTCACAATTTTCTTCCGCCGAGCACTTTTTCGTCAGATACCGTAATAGTAAAAAGATGCACTGCTGCTAAATATGCTCACTCGCGACCAATAATTTTCCCACAAATTACAAAGCTGAACACTTGCTATGGCTTTTCTAACACTGACCACAAATTTCATACAATTACTTAACAGGGTGAGGAAAATTATCTACACTGGAAACGTGTAAATCGGTAGTGGACAGGGAGCTACAGTGCGGTATTTTTCAGTCGTTCAGTGCTATCTGAGAGAGTCTGTGAGGTATATAGAGGGTACAGAGCAGGAGTTCATTTACTGTGCACTACCAGTCCAATAAGAATCTTCAAAGAGGAAGATGAAAACACAGACGGCTTCTTTCTAAAACTACGTGTAGCCGTGACACTACCCCACACGTGGTCTGTTTCTTCTTCTCTCATGTGAACCTTCAGCACAGAGAAAAACTCTCGTACAATGTAACATGAGAAAATCGCTCTGTTGAAAAAATTATTTATTCGTCACACCTTTTCCACAGATATCTAAGCACAACACCTGCTATGGCTTTTCTAATACTGACAGCTAGTATTATGGTGTTACAGGGAGCTAAATTTGTTACATTGATCGAGGGGTACGATATCATCTACTTCAGTTAACTACAAGAAACTAATTGCTTACTGTCAGCAAGGTAAATAGATAATTCTTATTGAGAGTGCGTGTGGGGTACAGAGCGCGAGTTATTTGCGAAGTATAGGGAATGGTTCGGTTACAGTGTTTAAAGATGATGGATGGTTGAGAAGGGCTTCTCCCTACATCCACTAATACAATTAAACATCAGATTATTTAAGGTTTAGTATTTCGCTTCCATGAGGAGATTTCGTGCAACAGGCATTCACACACCAATGATTTTTATATCACTGTTATTTCCACAGAGAATCAACGCTATTGTGTAGCTGATGTCATTTCTGAAAATGGGCACAAATTTTTATGGTACTGCATGATACAGGGCAAATTTTCTGCCCCACTTAAAAATGCTGTAATTTCGTTCACTAGAGTGGCCTACAGGAAATTTTGCAGTGTGTGCGGGGTAAATAGTTTAATATTAATTGAGAGAGTCGATGAGATATAGAGTGCGTTTGTTGTAATTTTCCGACGACAAACATGAACACACACAGCAAGGCTTGTTTTCTACGTCCTCTGCAGTCGAAAATGCTTTCCTTTCACAGTTATCTTCCACAAAACAAGTAGCACTTTGTAGTATGAAATCGACGCACTGTTGCTACAGTATCACAAATTTCAATGACGAACACTTGCTATGTCGTTTCTGACACTGAGCATTAATTTTTTATTACGTTACGTGGTACGGGGGCAAATTTCCTGCACTGGTTATAAGCGGTATAAATGCGTTCACTGGCGTAGTCTACAGAAAAAAAATTGCAGTGTGGCCGAGGCTAATCGTTTACTGAGAGGGTCGGTGAGCTGTACAGCCCGACTTTGTTGTAATGTTCGACGACAAAGGTGAACACACAGTGATGGAGCTGGTTTCTACGCTCAGGTGCATTCCCGTATGCAAAGTAGATAAGGTGAGCCGAGACACTGCTGCGAGCGGTTTTTAATTTCCGGTCACTGTGGCGCGACCGTCTGGTAGGGAGGAGACGCGCGCGCGTGGGCGTGCTTAGTCGAGGGCGTATGACGTAGCGCGCGCACGGCCGCCTCGCGGGTCGGCCCGTCCCACGCGGTCCGGAGCGACGAACGGCGACTGGCGGCGCGCCGGCCGCGGAGCGAGACCGGGAGGCTGCGCGCGCATGCGCACTCGCCCGCTCAACCTGTCCGCGCGGCACCCCTGCGCGCCCTTAATAGCGTTAGTCCGGCGACAGTCCCGGCGGGCATGTTAAGCGCCCACCCTGGGGAACCCCACCCCAATGCGCGTACACATTTGTCCTCCTTGTCGCAGGCGCATGTTCGGCTAGTGAACTGGTCCAATCGGTGTCGCGTCGGAGATTATAAATTGCTGTATTATCGCCCTGCGTGGATATGATATGTCGCGTCCTGACACGGGTCCAAGGCCTGCATGGCGCAGTGGGATTCTGAGATGTTGTTCTAATTACACTAATCCACCATTATAACCGAGAAGAGGGGTACTACACTGAGGAGCTAAAGAAACTGGTACAGCTGCCTAATATCGTGTAGGGACCCCGCCAGCACGATAATGTGCCGCATCACGACGTGGCATGGACTCGACTGATGTCTGAAGTAGTGCTGGAGGGAGCTGACACCATGAAACCCGCAGGGTTTCAAACATCCCCTTAGGAAATTTTTATGAATTACTGTGCTGATAAACATGATATGTTATTTGATTTTCAAAGAGTTGAGCAATACTGAACGTACTCAGACATTTCTCTCTTTACTTATTCTGATGGTTCAAATGGCTCTGAGCACTACGGGACTCAACATCTTAGGTCTTAAGTCCCCTAGAACTTAGAACTACTTAAACCTAACTAACCTAAGGACATCACACACACCCATGCCCGAGGCAGGATTCGAACCTGCGACCGTAGCAGCTTCGCGGTTCCGGACTGCAGCGCCAGAACCGCACGGTCACCGCGGCCGGCTATTTATTCTGATCATCACACAATATTTTTTTAGCGCAACGCAATCTGACTTTCAATAATCCCTACAAATGAATGGCCCTGACTAACAATAACCCATACCTTTCATGAATCACTTACCTCACAAAAATCTTCTTTATTCGAACTACTGCAATACAGCGAGCGCCAATAGTGCCTGCTAAATAAAAGATTGTAACTACTGAAAGCACTAATTAGTGATAGGCATAGTTAGCAAATGACTGATTTTGATAGAGAAGAAACAATGTATTTACCTTAAAAATGTTCAAAAGTCATCATATATATCATTTCATGATATCCAGTACTACAAATTTACTCTTTCTGATGAACACACGTGTAGGTCGTCCGCTCTCAAAATTGTGCCATCTCTCTCTCCATATCCACCACTGCTGGCGGCTCACCTCCAACTGCGCAACGCTACGCGCTGTTAACAGCCAACTGCTCAACACTACAATAGCGAATATTCCTACAATGCCATCCAGCCACAGACTGCAGACAGCACAGCCAGTGATTTTCATACAGAGAGCTACGTCACGTTACCAACATGAAAACCTAAACAGCCTACTTACAGGTCGTCCATAAATCCGTAAGAGTAGGAGTGGGTGGAGATCTCTTCTGAACACCACGTTTCAAGGCATCCCAGATATGTTCAATAATGTTCGTGTCTGGGGCAGTGGCAGTGTTTAAACTCAAAAGAGTGTTCCTGGAGCCA